>NW_027450960.1:0-14099 GCF_964194025.1 Convolutriloba macropyga
TATCTAACGAAAACTGTTTTTATAGCTAATAACATAGACAACAGTCTTCGAATACTCATCAAATGTCATGCCCATACACCACATATGTTTCATCAGAGTTGAATTGTACAACCTTTTATAGTTTTTAATGTACAAGTAATACAGCAACGTTTACTTCATGAAATTTTTTTATAACTAAAATTTTGAAAAAAAATCCTCAGAATTGCATCAGTTTTTTTTGCCCAGGGACTATTTATGAGTCAGTAGAGGTCAATTGTACATTTTATATCTCCTGATGAAAAAATAATTCAGTGAAGTGCACTTAAAGAATGCTCTTTTTCAGATAAAAACGTAAACAAAATAGTCAGAAATGCTTCATTTTTATGCTCATAGCCTATGTATGATCATTAAAAGGCAATTGTACATCATTTTGTATCTCTTAGTGTACAAATAACACAAAAAGGTTTACGCTATAAAAATTGTCTTGTAGATAATTTTTTAATGAAAATATCAAATAAATTTCTTCAAAAATTGATAAACTTCATCCTCATACCCTATGTAAGAGTAATCAGATGGCATTTGCTCATTATTTTTTATTTTTAATGTACAAGTATTACAATACTGTTTACTCTTAAAGGTTTATATAGGTACAAAAATTCAACAATAATTTTCAAATATGCCTTATTTCTATGTTCTTACCTTGCGTATGGATCATCAATTTTCCATTGTACTTTTATGAAAAAAAAATTTTAATATACAATAATAGAGTAAAATGTACTTGATGAAAAATATTTATAGAAAAAAACTGTAAACAAGAGCTTTCAAATTTGCATCACTTTGACGCTCATACAAAATCTATGAGTCATCAAATGTAAATTGTACATCAATTTATACCGCATAGTGAACATTTAATGCAGTGAAGTTCTCTTAAAGAATGTTGTGTAACCGCTAAAAACGTCAACAAAAAACAAATACTTCTAAAAAAGAATCAGTTTTTTGGTAATATTTTATGTATGACTAGCAGAAGGCCACTGTACATCACTTTATATCTCCTGGTCTACAAGTAACACAACAACCTGTACATTATTAAAATTTATTTTGCAGGAAGTTTTTATTCGTAAATTGAACAAAACTCTTCAAAATTGAAAAATTTTCATGCAGATACTCTATGTATCAGTCATTAGATGGCAATTGCTGATTGTTTTATATTTCTCAATATACAGTATTAAAACAATGTTTACTCTATGAAAGTTGTTTTATAGGTAAAAATTTAATCAAAATTCGTCAAAAAAGCCTTTTTATAGATTACACGTGAAACATCAGATTTCAAATGTGCATCTTCTTATAATTTATATTCTACAGGCTAAAAAGCAAATTTAACTTGATTAAAGTTGTTTAATAGTCTAAATTTTAAACAAAAGTCCTCGTATTTGCATCACTTTCCTGCTTATAAACTATGAATGAGTCACCAGAGGTCGATTGTTCATCCTTTTTGTTTCTTAATGTACAAGTAATTCAGTAATTTTTACTCCATGAAGCTTGCTTTATAGAGGAAAATTTAACAAAACCCTTCAAAAGTACATCAGTCTCACGCTCATACCCTACGTATGAGTCATCAGATGGCAATTGCTCATTATTTTGTTTTTATTGTTGAACAAATATTACAACAATTTTCACTAGGTACAAGTTGTTTTATAGGTAAAGACATCAACAAAAACCTTCAAAAATGCCTCATTTCATGTTCATACATTACGTACAAGTCATCAGAATTCAATTGTACTTTTTTAAATAATTTCTAATGTACAAGTAATACAGCAGGGCGTACTTGATGAAAATTGATTTATAGGTAAAACAATAAACCAAACATTTCAGATTTGCATTAGTTTCATGCCCATTCAATATGTATGAGTAATCAGAGGTCAATAGTACATCATTTTATATCTCTTTAATGAACCAGCAGTTCAGTAAAATTTACGTAAAAAATGTTGTGGTACAGGAAAACAAATGTTGCCAAAAAAGCATCAATTGTTTACTCATACCCTATATATGATTATCAGTAGGCAATTGCTTTTTTTGTATATATATATATATATATATATCTTAGTTAACAAGTAACACAACAGCCTTTACACTATGAAAACTGCTTGGCAGTAAAATTTTTTCTAGTATAATAAACAAAATTCTTCAAAAATGCATAAATTTAATGCTCATACCCTATGTACGAGTCATCAGATGGCAATTGCTCATTTTTTATATTTCTTAATGTACACTATTGAAACATTGTTTACCTTATGAAAGTTGTTTTATATGTATAAACTAAGCAAAACTCTTAGAAATGCATTCTTTTATACATTACCCATGGATCATCAGAATCGAATCGTACATCCTTTTATAATTTCTAATCTACAGGTAATACAGCACAGTTAACTTGGTGAAAGCTGTTTTATAGATAAAATATTCAACAAAAAATTGTCAGATTTTCATCAAATTCCTACTCATAAACAATGATTGAGTCATCAGAAATCCATTGTTCATCATTTTGTTTCTTAATATACAAGTAATTCAGTGAATTTTACTCCATGAAACTTGGTTTATATGAAAAACATAAACAAAACTCGTCAAATTTATATCAGTCTCTTGAACTTGGTTTACAGGAAAAACTTAAACAAAGCTCGTCAAAATTACATCAGTCTCACCCTATGTATGAGTCACTAGAGGTCAATTGTACATCTTTCGATATGTTTTAATGTACAAATATTGCAAAAAAATTACAATTGAGAGTTGTCTCCTAGCTTATTTCTCATGTAAAAATCTTCAGGCATGCTTCTTTGTACAGAAAGCAAAATTTTTTCTTCTAAAATTTTAAAAGTTTTCTTTTGACCCGATAACTCTTAAAAGTAATTTTTCCATGATGTCCAAATTTCATCCTAGCGAATTTTTTTTGAGTGTTTTTGAACAAACAATTGTTTTTGTTTGTAGCAACGAATAACTAGCTTAGAGAGAATTTTTATTCAACTTTTTTATATAAAATGTTTTCAATGAAGACACTCATTAAAAATCAATGGAAGCCCGCAGAGTAATTTGCTATAGGAAACCTTAAATCTGCTCAAAAAGAGAGAATTTCAGTAAAAATGGGCGGAGAAATCCTACTGCTTAAGGGCTTTTCAATGTTACCCTGATTTCTTCTTCCAATCAGTGTTTTGAGAGAGGGAAAATAATAACAAAACAGAAAGCCAAGCTGGCTAGCTTCAGGTCGGAAGAAAAAGGTCAAATGCGTTTGTCTGCAAAAACAGGAGAAATTCCTCTCACTTTCAAATTGATATGACATCCAATATTTAATGCAAACCACCCCAATTTCAAATTCAGTATCAACAATCAAGCATTTCTTAGGAAAAATTCAAGTTGTTATCGTGTTAATTGACTTTAAGAGTGCTGTTGTGTAACATTGTAATGAGGTTGCAAGTTGCAGGATCAGAAAGAACGGAAAAATGAATTGTTCATAAATAAAAATAATTTTTTGAAATACATAGGTCTCTTTCTTATGCCAACAGGGAGGAAATGAAAAATAACCTTATTGGCGAATAATCGCAAAAACGGAAACGTATTACTAACTGCAGTCGATTAAAAGACTAATTGCTGATTAAAAACTACTCAAATCCATATCTAATCTTTTAAGAAAGTCTGGTATCAAAAACACGTAATTTCAGGTTATCAATAACTAACAAGCTTTACATCTATCTATATCAAAGTGTCAAAATAAGCTTGAAAAATTACTTGTTCTATCAGTTCTGACTCAATATGGCCCATTATTAGATTTTAAGGTTTGAGTTGTAAAGCAATTCAAACGTTGCATTCAAAAACACATTAGATGCCATAATTTAGAACTATAGAACGCAAAACTATTCAACAACTCTGCAAAAATGACACGTGTCGAAGTTAGCCCCTCCCTGATTACCCCCCCCCATACTGATATAAGATTAGAGGGGTTGTTGTCTATGGGGGGTAAAACGATGAGGTCTAGGGGAGTAATGAGGTTAATGGGGGAATTTTTAGATTTTTATCCCCAAAAGAAAATTAAGATTGGGGGGAGGGGTAATTTTAGGGGGTAAAACAATATAAGATTAGGGGTAATGGGGAGTAAGGGGGGAAATTGTTAGATTTTACCCCCCCCCCACACACCAATAAAAACAATTACCCGCCAAAAAGATGTTAAGATTTGAGGGTAATTTTTAATGGGGAGTAAGGGGGGAATTGTTAGATTTTACCCCCCAAAAATTACCCACCAAAGAGATGTAAGATTTGAGGATAATTTTAGGGCGTAAAACGATGTAAGATTAGGGAGTAATGGGGGTTAATGGGGGAACTTTTAGATTTTTATCCCCAGTAATCACCCCCCCCCCCCAAAGAAATGTTAGATTAGGAGTGAGGGCGGTAAATTTAGGGGGTAAAAAAATGTAAGATTAGGGGGTAATGGTGAGTAAGGGGGGATTATTAGATTTTACCCCCATAAAATACCCGCCAAAAAGATGTAAGATTTGAGGTTAATTTTAGGAGGTAAAACGATGTAAGATTAGGGGGTAATGGGGAGTAACGGGGTGGGAGAATTGGTAGATTTTACCCCCAAAACTTACCCGCCAAAAAGATGTAAGATTTGAGGGTAATTTTAGGGAGTAAAACGATGGAAGATAAGGGTAGTAATGGGGAGTAAGAGAAGAATTGTTAAATTTTATCCCAAAAAAATTGTAAGATTAGGAGGTAATTTTAGGGGGTTAAAACGATGTGTGATATGATATGGGGCAATGAGGAGTAAGACGGGAAATTAAATACCGCCTGAATGACGCAGAAAAATTGATCCTAATGGGGAGTAAGACGGGAACTCAAATACCTCCTAAATGACGCAGAAAAGTTGAAGTTTTGCGTAGCTTACAAATATTATCCCCCTTCAGTGCTCACATATTGCACATTATAACGCTCGGCTTACGTTATGTAAAGTGATATAATTTCTGTTATCATTATTATCATTAGAGACATGTGGGTATTGATTTTGAATCAAAAAATCAAACTTCACTTATTCAAGTGAAAATCGTAAATGGTCACTTTTGTTAGCCTTTCAATCCTTTAAATGGTCATTCTACAGCAGCACGGCTTTCCTGCTGAGGGTAATACGTAGGTAGTTTAAGTTTAATAAAAGGTGTCCAAAAACGTTTTGCCTATGATCAATTTTTCCCAGGAGCCTAAACAGAAATTTTCTCATCAACTTTACCTTCGATAACGTATTTGAAAAACACGTATCAAAAAAAGCAATAAATGGTTGTTTTAATGGTTCATTCAGTACACAATTCATGTGCATAGGTCAGTAAGCACCTCAAAAGGTCCAAAAAAGCCTCTATTGATTGAGTGTGGGTGTATATATGTGTGTGTGGTATACCCCTTACCCCCTACTCTTGCATCATTTTACCCCCATTATCTCCCTACTCTTGCATCATTTTAAACCCATAACCCCTGCACTTGCATCATGTTATCCCCATAGGAATTTTCCAAATTTTTATCAGCAATTAAATTTTCCATAAAAAGTGATTGTTGGAATAAAACGACTAGAAACAAATGATTAGAAACAAATGACTAGAAAATTGCACCTCGCTTTCAAATGATAAAAAAATCTATCCGGGGTTTTAATGAAAAAAAGAGAATGAGGGTCAGAAGAAAATGGAACGATAACCATCAAAATATAAGAAAATCTTTTGCCATTATACCTGATTATTCTTTGGGTTATTATTGCATCAATTTTTAATTAATGATAGTTTTCATAGAATTATCTTTGTAATTTATCAGCGGTTTAATAAGAAAGGTCTGCAAACAAAATTGTGCAAATTTTTCAAAAAAGTAAATATAAATTGTTATATTACATAATGGAAAAATGGACCCTAAAATGAGAACATATGAATTTTAAAAAAATTGAAAATTATACTTTTAAGTTTCGTTTTGTGATATTTTTAGACAGTTCACTTACTCGGCGTTTCTCGGTAGTTTCTCATGGTTACCTGACATTGTTCTACTGAAACCTAATTTAACACTTAATTGTTCCGACCCAACTTGTGGGGGGGGGGAACTATATACTCAAAAGCGTTTTTTTTGTTCAGTCAATTTTGGCCGATCGATATATACATCGCAGAGAAATTTGATGAGTGTCATTAAAAAACTCGTCCAGCGTACAATTCAAAATTAAAAAGCTTTTTTGAATTTCGTATTATTCGAGCAATTATCGAGAATTGTAGTTTTGTGTGAACACTGGATATTGGTGTGATTTTGTTCACTTTTAGTGTAACTTTTCTTCAAATAAGGATTTTTTATAAAACTATTAATGCTTAATTACATTTCACCCCAAAAAATGAATCAAGTTTGAAAGACTAGTTGTGGTCTCATAGGGAAGTTTATTATAAAAAAAATCGAATTCTATTTGAGAGCTGTTTTTTTAGAAAATTTTTCATATTTATTTTGTTTTTTTAAGTCACCTAGAGACTAGTCACTTGTCAGGTCGACATTCGGTTAATGTCAAAACTCATTTACATTCGAATGAAGCCCAATTAACAAAAAAAAAATGTTTTTCAAGGAATAGCTCATGTTTTTTTTTCGCTTCGATTCAGAGTTTTCGTAATTTTTAATAAAATTTTGATTTTTTTTGAAGTTCTATTAAGTTTTTGGAGTCCAATGTCCTAGTCTCGTTGACTTAAAGTGTCATAGTAATGAGCTTTAAATGAAAATATCTAGTGCTTTGAGTGGACAGCTAATTGCTGTTAAGCCTTTAAATTTTATTGAAATTTAACCAATTTTAAGTTTATTTTCAAGAACTGTAAGTCAGTCTCATTAATGACAGGACCCCCTTCTTTTATATCGCAACCAAAGTTGATCTGCTTAGCAGTTTTATCTTCTAACTATTGGTTTTATGACTTCAATGCCACAAGATTTCAAAAATTTTATTAAAACTTTTTTGGATATTTTCGTATATTTGGTTCCTGTTGAAATCTTTTCACATTATCCTAATATTGATAACGCTCATTGGCTTATAGAAGATTTTCAATCGATCATAGATAAAGATTTCAGAGAAAAATTTATGGTTTAAATGGCTTCGACACTTTCTTCGCGCTTTTTTCTCTTGAATTTTTGGTTTTTGCCTGTATTTGCTTTTTGTTCATAGTCAATGACCTTTGTAAGGTCTTATTGATCACTTATAAATGACTAACATCCTTGTCAACACATCGATGCATAACTTAGCGTATTTATTGGCTTCCGTTAAGAGCTACTGAATTTAATGGCGTTGATAATAAGGGTTTTCTCAAAAATTCCGTGTTTTTAATGTATTTGTTCATATTTGTTGATTTTTTGAGGTCATATTGTTAATAGAAGAACAATTTCTTTGGTGTTAAAACATTAATTGAAAAAGTAACAATTTTTTACTGAAAAGTTCATTTTTTAATGGCTTAGAAACTTTTTTGGCTCATTTTTTTTTTAAATTTACAGTTTTGCCTGTTTTTTTTTATTATTTAGGTAGTCGTAAAAGGCTGACCAACATCTTAACCTTATAATTGAAGAATAAATGAATGACGATGCAGTCAGTTTTTGGCGTATAGTCTTATTTTTTATGATATTAAACGTTTTAAAGATTTTTTTTTAACTTTTCAGTTTTTGTTGTTCTTTTCGTCAACTTGTATCTTATTCTCATCATTGAGAGGTCTCATCCAATTCCTTATATCTCAGAAATTAACATGTGTATTGATACTATATTGTAACTGATGCTTTTTTTGTTGCACAATAAGCAATTTCATAAAAGTTTTGTGAGTGGTGTATTTGTTTATTCCAGCAGATTCGCGTAATTACAAATCCCAATGATTTTCAAACTTGACCCAAATGAACAGGTTTAATCTCCAGTATTTTTTTAGTTGAATTAGTATCGACAAAAATTGAATGAAAAAGACATAATATTCAGATAATAGTTAATGGTTCTAATGGCTTCAATAATTTGTGTTTTCGCAAATTGTTTGCATTTTTTTGAGTTTTTCTGCATCTTTAGTCCGTTCCTATGGCTTAGTCTAACCAAAAACAGGTTCCATTGGTTTCATAATGAATTGTTAGTAAATTTGTCAATAATTGTTTCGTTAAAAACTAATGACTTTCAAGACTTTAGAAATTATTTCTTTTAAAAAATGTTGATTGATTTTTGAATTTCGCCTCATTATTTCTTCTGTTTGTCGACTTGATACCTAGTCTCATTAATGAAAATTACCATCTGCTGTATAGTTAGGACGAACTAAATTTGTCTTGTTAAAGTTTTATCCGATTGCTTTTTGACGCTGTTACTATGTGCTTTTAAATTTAGATATTTAGTTTTTGCCCTGAAATTTTTGTTTTTGCTTATTTTGTTGTTTGTTTTTTTCTCTTAGTCTTTATAATGACAGATCTCGTGAGTGCTGTAATGAGGCATGGAATTATGGTATTCAATTAGTAGTTAGGTTTTTCGTTAACACATATTTTTGTTATCTCTTCGGTTGTTTGACAATTTAGTCAAAAATGTAGATGAGCTTAAAACAAAATTATTTATGTCATACTCTCAAATAACTTACAATACGATCACAAGTACTAATCAACAGAATATGAACTTAATATGGTACAACCGTACCACATATCCTCGGCTCTAATAAAATTTTAAACTGCATCAGTGTAAAATTTATGATATTTGTACATTTGTACTGCCTATTATAAGTAGTAGATAAATTTGAATAACTGCAAGCCAACTGATAATCATAGTGGAAATGAGAAACTTATGCAAGAGAAATTACTTTAATGGAAACTCATTACATTTACATTCAATCGTAAACGTAAAACACAGATTAATGCTCATTTGTGGTGCGAATGCAATAAATTAAATGACTAAGGTTTACTACAATGAAAACCACATTGAATTGAACAGCTGCAAAATAAAGACGTTTACGAATAAATATTGACAATTAACAGAAAACATTGCGCAATAGTGGAACAACTCCAAATCTGAAATAAAAAAACGTACAATTGAATGAATCATATTTAATACTAAAATTTAATGTAAGCGATAAGCTAATCAGTTTTAAATGACAGTTTTTCTTAGATTTAATTTTCATTTTCGGCGTCAAAGACGCTCATGCTTATTTCCCTTGCATACTCATCGTAGTCGTATTCTTCTGGAAACCATGTTCCAACTGGGGGAGGTGGAGGAAGGCTTACGACCGGCAGCTCGAATGACGTTTCAATAGCAGGTGGTTGGAGTGCCTCTTCTTGAATTACCCTGTTTATGACTGGGTTGCAAGTTTTATGTCGTTTGGGCGCAGGGGCAGAGTCTTCGCTAATCGAACACACTGAACTTTCAAATCCAAAATAGTCTAGAGCCTTTCTATTTTTTTTTTGGATTTCGACGTGGAAGGCGAGGCGGTTGACGAGGTGACCGATGACGCAGCAACTGAGGATGCATTGGGCGGCGTAGTCAACATCGTCGAGGATTGTCGCGATCGAGTTCTTCCCGTTTGAGGCTTCTTGGGTTTACGAGAAGACATCGCCTTAGAAATATTGCTATTGGCACGCAAAATTCCTGAAGTAGCATCGGATTGGGTGGGTCTTTGGCGAATTTTAATCTCCCCCCGATATTTTTTTCCTAAGGTCCTTCGCATGCTGCACTATCTTCTCTTCTGTTGTCTTCTCATATGGAAGGGGACGTCGCTGTGCGTACTGCCAAAGATCCGTATTTCGCTCAGCACGGGTGCCGAACTTGGCGATATCACTGTTTCGCACTCGGACTTAAGGGACTCCGGGTTCCTTAGAAACCGTTGCCGTAGGTGAAGTTCTGACGACTGTACTACCCGGTGCCAACGTTTCCCAGAGGCCACGGAGATCCCTCTTTGATCTTTTGGACACTTTGCGGGCTAGCTTGATATCCAATAATTTCTCCGTTCGTGGTATTGGGTTGTTTAGTTTGGGGTGTATTATAAATTGGGATACCGATTTGTTTTTGTCCCCATTGTATCTGCGTCCTTCATCTACCTGGACCTTTTGCATCACCTCTTCTATCAAAATGTTGCTGCGATCACCGGTCACCCATCCGTTATCGTCGAGGAAGTCCTCCACGGGTACAATGTCTGCGTCTAAATAGTGGTGGAGAATGTTTTCATATGATAAATTTGATGACTTTGGTACCGTTCCAATGTTACTTAGTGGTGTGTTTGGATTTCTTCCAAAATGTGCTCGGAAAGGTGATACATTTGTTGTCTTTTGTTTGCATATACGTAAATGATATTCTATTCACTTTATTGCTTCTTTAATTGTGAATGTGTTATTTCTAATATCTAATTTCATGCAGCTTAAACGTCTTTTGATAGTTTGTATCAAACGCTCTACTAATTCAATAGCTCTACGATCATTAGCAGCGGCAGTGATTATGTTAATATTATGTTGTTTACGAAATTTTTCTACTTTATATCCAATTAAACAACGTGCTTGATCTAACCTAATGTTTCAGGGAACACCGTGTATTCGAATATATTCATCTGAAAATTTAAATACATTAGGTCCATTAGCTTTATCAAAGACTTCAACAGTAGGATATAGGGAAAAATGGTCAATACATGCGAGAAAATGTACATCTTGATCTTTTCATTTGTAATGGGACCGCCGAAATCAATTTGTATTTCTTCATTAGGTTCAGAACAATTTAATAAAGGCTTCCATTTCGACGCCGGAACAACTGGTTTGAGGTTCTTACCAAAATCAGTACAAGGGCTGCACGTGGCAGCCTTGTTAAGAATCTCGCGGTGCATATACGGCCAGAACGCATACTGCCCAAGGTTATCATTCCACAGCTGCCGGGTTGAGTGAGATGTAGGCTTTCTAACACGTCGTCCTGGATTGAGTGTGGTATTGCTACACGTTCGTCCACACAGACGCAGTTTTACTGTACGTACGTGAAGATCCCTCCAATAGGAGAAGATATAAGGGTTCACCTCCTTCCGCCGTTGTGCATCATTTTGGAGGATACAATCTCGCACCTCCTTAAGTACTGCATCCTTTCTTGTTAGCACAGCAAGGAACCTTTTTGTAAATAGCTGCGTGAAAAGTTATTTTCAAACAACTCTTCTTTAGACAATTCAAGGTTTGGAGAATTGGGGCCTTCATTGGAGGAGTGGGTCGAATTCACTGCCGAGTTTGGTGTGGATTGAAAAGTGACTCTGCTGTGAGTAGGAGGGGTTTGTGGAATTGATCTCGGACTGCTCATCTTTCGTTGAGAGATTTTATGTACGTTTGATATGTTTGAGTTTGACTTAGAATGATGTTGGATTTGAGTTGAGTTTTTATGTAGACTGGAATTTAAGTGGATTTGAGCTGCGTTCGCAGAATTTTCACGAAGCAACTGAGTTGTGTTACGATTAATGTCAGAAACCAAATTGCAATAGTTTGTTGAGTGAGGATGTGAGGCACGTGTGGAATGTGTGTGATTGACGCTGCTAAAGTGCTGTGATTTACAGTTTTGCTGTGTGGTATTTACATAAATTGCTGCAATAGCGTCACAAATGCGGGTAATTGTTGCTACCGCAAATTCCTCGTCGTATTTGTGTGTAACTTTTGCTTCCTGATTTGGTTGGCGGGAGAGGTAATCTACCAGCCCCATTTTGCGCCTGGTATATGTTCAATATTAAAATCAAAAAGTAAAAGACGATCTACCCACCGGGTTAAACGACTATTATATGATTTGTTAGATCTTGGTGCTCTTTCATGATAGAAAGTAGTGCTCGATGATCTGTAATGATTGTGAAGGACTTGTCAAATAAAAAATATTTATAATTTTCTACAGACCACACAACTTCTAACAATTCTAATTCTTTAATGCTGTAACGTTCCTCATTTGAATTCAGGAAACGAGACGCAAATGCAACTGTATTCCAACCTGTCGGTGAACGTTGTTCTAATGCTGCTCCTAATCCAGCTCGAGATGCGTCGCATTTGATCTGCGTTTCCATGTGGGGATAATAATGTGTGTTTTCTGTTGCATTTGCAATTTTATTTTTAATTGATTGGAACTGAATTTCAAGTTCATCGTTCCAGGTGAATTTTGTGTTCTTTTTAAGCAATGGTTTTAGTGGATGACATAATTGAGATAAACTACGGATGAATTTACCGAGGTAGAGAACTGAACCTAGAAATGAGCGTAGTGGCTTTAGATTTTTAGGTGCTGGTGCTAATAAGTTTAATATTGCTGCTGTTTTGGACTCAAGTGGTGCGATTCCTGACTTAGTAAATCTGTGTCCTAACCATTCTATTTCGGTTTTAGCAAAATGACATTTCGGTAAATTCATTCGCAAATTATCATCGTCCAACTTTTTTAAACATTTGTAGACTAATTTTAATTGATCTTCTTTTGAGCCTCGACTGAGTATTAAAATGTTGTCTAAGAAACAGTGACTCGGAGTATCTTCGCGGAGGGTGTCGACTGAAATACCCTCTTTTGCCAGGATAGTCAACTGCAGCATTATCTGCCAGCGATCCCATCTCAAAGGTAGTTACAGTGTTGGTTTCTCCCAAAATAGTTCGATTTCAAGGAGTGCACGTTCTTTGCCTGCTGACTGCGCCATGGATTAGCTCTGATTACTGAGGTATGTATTTGAGCCACGAATACGCTTTAAAGTTTACAAGTTGGATTCGAGGCATGAAACCAATGTTTCACTAAATGGTGGGATTACCACTTTTAGTTTTTCTTTGGATTCGAGTTGCGAATGTAGTTATAATTCAATGACGTGGAAATCCTCCTGAAATCCAAATTGCATTCTTCCGACTCCAAAACTACTAAGATTGAGAACAACTGAATTAAATGAGAAAATTTAACGGAATGAAATATTATCAAAGTGGGAGATATGAATAAACTGAAAAGTTGACTTATTAGTCGGCGGTAAACTTAACATAAGTGAACTATGACATTTAATCAGACAAGGGCAAACTTAAAAACAATTTAGTTTTTATTCAACTTAGATTAAAAACTAATCAACAGAATATGAACTTAATATGGTACCACCGTACCACAAGATAGTAAAGCCTGAGCTCAACTGACAAAATCAAACTTTTTTGCAAATTTTTTTAAAATATTGCTGCATTTATTGATGAAGTAAAAAAATGAAGTCTATCAAGTGAAAAGTTTATCAAATATTTTTTTATTAAACTAGTGACGCTCCCTGGGCGAGACTGGATGGTTATCTTGTAAGATCTTACAAGATTCTTGCAAAAAATGTTTATCTTGTAAGATCTTGTGAGACGAATGTTTGTCTTGTAAGATTCTTGTGAGACAAATTTTTATCTTGTAAGATCTTTGCAAATTTAGAGGACTGAGAAATTACTGTTTCTTAGCATCTAAGAAGGGCTCTTTCAGCATTTTTTTTTTCAACTTTTAAATCAGATTGCTGAATTTTACTCAGTAGAGTCACTCAAAATCAAAGTTTACTATGTACAAGGCGATTTTGTTCAGCTTTTCAAACTTCTGATATTTTTCATAAGGAAAGTAATTGATACCTATGTATAAGACACTTGCGACCAAGTGGTGACGTGGGTTGTGGTATCAAGAATTGCAGAGACGACCAGTATCCACTGTCGACCAAATCAAAATAAGCAACTGAAATAATAATGATATCTTATTCAACCCATAATTACATCCATCCCCAAAATAACATTTTTAACCTACTTTAATAAAATTTTTAGCCACTCAAAAATCTGAACACCCCAGTTGAACTTGCATACCTATCTTTTAGAAATGATTTGAAAGATTAGTATTGAAAGGATTAGTATTGATCAGAATGTATTGAAAGATTAGTTTATAAGATGTAAGAGCTTGCCTGGTATGCGTTCTATGAAACATTTCTTCAAGAGCTTACGGAAATAGCTAATATTTTTGCTTGATAATTTTGATCTCACGTTCGGTGGGGATGGTTTGAAATCAAGTACTGCTGGACATTGAGACGAGTGCATTATCAGATAGCTTCCGGATGCTTAATAGTGTTCCTGTGAATTTTAATTTTGGGGTAGTTAAACTATTAATTAAAAATTGATTATTTTCACAT
>NW_027450961.1:0-29555 GCF_964194025.1 Convolutriloba macropyga
GTATATATATATATATATATATATATATATATCATATATACAAAGAAATACATATATAAATTTATATAAAATTGATTATGTATAATAGTTTCGAAACACTTGTGGGGAGGAACTTTATACTCAAATGGTTTTTTAGTTCAGACAGTTTTGGCCAAACGATATATTCGTCGTTGAGAATTGAGACTGGTATCAATAGAAAGCCCGCGTAGTATAGAATAATAAATTAAAAAGATTTTGTTCTTAATTTCCTTTTTACAGGGAGTTATAAAAGTTTAGGAAAGGTAGAGTGAATTCCGTTGTTTTAAATCTCATTTTACGTAATTATTTACCAAATTTGCGTAAATTTTGCTGAAACTAGTTAATTTTTTCAAAAACGATTTTATTGCTTTTACCTTTTGTCCGAGTTTTTTGTACGATGGTATTTCAAATTGTTTTGTCCTAATTAGAGGAAGTAATGTTTGAGAACCCCAAAAATGATAGCCGTACATATGTTTCCTATATGAGTTTTTTGGAAGTTTTCTTGAAGTTTTTACAAAAACAGTGCGACGACACCAGTGAACCGAAAATTTAGTTACTTTAGGGCGTAGAATTGACATAAAGCAAAGTATTCATAACAATATAATGCATCAAGACATACAAAATTAAACTTAAAAATCACAACCGATCTTAGACGGCAAGGTTTTTTGATGTTCACATAACAGTCTTTTTCGTTTGATGTTATTAACGTCAAAATCGGTTCGTCATCGTTCATTGGTCTTCTAGATAACCTAAAAACTTTAAGCCCAAAAACCACCTTTATTGGTACATATTGTAGTTATATTTACTTAAATTTAGATTAAACAAATTTTTTCGGAGCTTTTTATGTATATTAAAACATTTTTATTCATTTAGAACAATTTCTGCAATCTTTTAAAACATTCAGATCTGATTGGTTAATATTATTTCATTTACATCGTAACATCCTACGGCCGGGAATTAGATGTTGGGAAAACTGGTACAAAATTTACGAGCGGGCGGAGACGTGAACCAATCGACGTACGTAAAACGGCGAAGCGTGCGACGCTATCGGTGTCGTAACGGATTCCACAAACCGAGTGGTAGAATACTAACCCCTAGGATTCGTTTCATCAACTATCCACGTCAAGTCATTGGTGTTAACGTGTTGCTCGGCAGGCGTAAGCCACCTAGAGCGTCGGTTTAGCGTCAGTACGTACTCTCGGATCCAACGAGACCAGATTGCATTAGCGTACGACTGCGCACCAGCATAACGTTTACGATGGTCAAAATGATTATTGCCGAGAAAAGACGAAAAACCCGTAGAGTATTCACCTAAAAGAAAGTGGTTAGGCGTTATATTGTTCAAATTGCACGGATCAGCGCTTACGGGTGTTGAAAGACGCGAATTGAGAGCATGCTCCACGAGACAAAAGGTAGTAAGCAGCACCTCAACCGTAAAGTGACGCGTACCAAGAAAAGTATATAACAAGTGCCATAAGCTGCATACTAACGTCTCCTAATACCACCCAGATGTGCTGCGCAGGGTGTGTTGAACCTCCACTCTATTACTTTGTGAGCAACCTCTCAATATTGACAAAATTCCACCCTTCGATACTCTGCCGGAGTTCCTTCTCCACTGCAACAAAGATAGAACCGTTGTCCGACAAAATCATGGCAGAAATCCCCTAAGTGACACAAACCGCTCAACTCCCGTAACACATGAACCGGTCATGAATGTAACTATCACAACATGGAAAACTCATGTTTACACAACATAGAAAAATGCATGTAAAGTAGTAAGACAGGTGAAGAGGAATCCCCACTTTTTATCAGCAAAAAGGCGGCAAATAACATAGAACTCCCCAAACTACTCAACGCCGGTGTTCGTGAAAGAAAGGAGACTGGTAAGCAATTCTCGCCTTAGCTAAGTCAAAAATGATTGGCTACATAGTTACAGCTCGGAATTTTTGGCATCTTAGGCAGTGTCCCTTGATGGAAGGAAAAATATGATCTTCATTTTAGTACTGAACAGTGTTCCTGTACAACTGATCTTAAGTACTCAATGCCTTGATGGTAATGCTTGACATGAGTGTGCTCAATGAACAATTTTATAAATGGGTGACGTGCATCTAAAATGATTGGGTACTTTAAGTTAAACCCAACTTCCATTAACCGCCTATTGAGCCAGAGGAACGGATTCGTCCATTTGAATTAAAGAATGGCAAATGTGGAGCAATTTGGCTACTCCGTTTAACAGATTTTTGTTCAAGATCTACAAAGTACTGGAGATGACGCTCGGCTTTGTCAAGCTCAGAAGGGTCAGTAGTGCTACCATCGAGGTTAGGGTAGCCGGCATGTTCCGGCAAAAGTCGGAGAACGTAAGCGGCAATACGCAATTACTTTTGATAAGAACTAAATTTGTCAAATAAGAATAACGACGCAACGGTAATTGTCTGCTTTTTAACATATGTTGCCAGAGATACAATACCTTCTACAGTGACTGCTTGGTTGACGCCAAGTTTGATGTTGTTAATGAAGTTTTTGTTCGGTGCTAACGGAAAACATGAATTAGCTGAAAAAGTGGTGGTTCCATTGGTCAAAAAAGCTGTACTCGAAAATTTCAAAAACACGGTTTAGAAAACGATTGGTTGCTTCATATTAGAGATAAACCACTGAAAAACGGTTGTGCTGTCTGTCCAAATGAATAGTTGGTTATGACTTATGTAAGTGGCCGAATAATTTCATTCATCAGCGGAGTGGCAAGTAGTTCGAGTTGAGGACAGCCATTACTTTCATTGGCGCCACGCACGCTTCCCTAAATAAACGCAAGTTCTGTTTTTACCCCGCCCGAAGGACTTATTACTCGGGCCCGAAACAATGCGACGGCACTGAAAACATCCTGGGAATTGTCAACGATGATCAGAATCTCTACGCTGTCAAGGGTTCCATAAAAATTTTTTCGAGGAATTTTTCTGTTTTCAAGCTTCGGTATATCAACATTCCAAACCAAAAATCTTTGCACTTTGTCTTGCGGAAGCTCTTTATCCCAATGCGGTCCTGTGACACACCAGATGTTTTTCAAGAGCAGTCGAGCACCAACAATAAGCAGTGTGACATTATCATTGTGATCAAAAACTTTCGAGACAACACTTGAGATCAAGCACTGCGTGAGTGACTTGGTGATAGCGCAGCCTCTAACCCTACTCACAACTAAAGTGTCATTAGTGTGAACCCACGTCAGCCTAAGAACGTGCGATGAATCCACCTGGCATAAAACAATAACCTTGGGCCCAGTTGATCGAGGAGAACCATCAATTCGATCAGCCAGATTTGGCAAAATCTCACAAACCTTGTACGCTTGAACCCCGAGAGAATGAGAAGGAGTACCAATTCATTCGATCTATTGATGGCTCTATCAGGAGATTCCACTAAGTCAAGGTAATCGTCCATCGTTTTTGCAGCTTTGATGCAAAACTTGGCATTGTCTCTGGATGTGCGTTGTAATGCACAGTTGGCGTTGGCTGACGATTCTTTAGCCCCAAAATATGACGCGTATAATGTTGCACTACAACGTTGCACTACACTCCCGCCACACAAAGCGAAATGATGGTTGATTTAATAGTAATACCCGAACCTGTAAAAAATTCCCTTGATGTCGGCAGAGGCGGTAAATGGCTGTTGCTGGAAGCGAAGAAGTACAAAAGTAAGTTTTTTGGAGCCAGTGAGCAAAAACTTTTTTAACGAAGCAACGTGAAATTTTGCTCATCCATTGAGCACTCTTCACACCTTACCCGGTTTGTTTGGGTTTAAAACCGGATGGTAGGGTAGGTACCACTCTTTATCAGACCAGTTCTTGACCTTGTGAGCGTTAGGAACCTCAATTCTTAGATTTCATACTTCACCCAATGTCTTCATCCTCGGCTAATTGAGAGATTTTAGTTGCAAAAGGGAGGAGAATTAATTATTTGGGAGCTTGGTGTTGTCTGATGTCCTCAGCATTTCGTTATCGTTTCTCTGCTCCAGATCGCGGGTCCACCTGCTTGTTTGCTCCGGTTGATTCAATGGCGTACCTTGACTTTGTATTCCTTATGAAGCAGTGAATCGAAGTTTTATTCAATTTAAGGCTTATAATCGACATAAAGTAAGGTATTCAAAACGATAAAAAACATCAAGACATTCAAAAACAAACGTTAAAATCAAAAGTGATCTCAGACGGCAGGCTTTTCGCTTTTCGATGTTCATTTAACGGGTTTTTTGTCTAATGTTAATGACGTCAAAATCGGTTCGCGATCGAACTAACCTCACCTAGATAACCTAAATGAATTAAGACAAAAACCACCTTTATAGGTACATATCGTTGTATATTTACTTGAAATTATGTTAAAAGAATTTTTTTGGAGCTTTTCATGTATTTTATTCATATTAAACAATTTTTTGTAAACATTTAAAATACTAGAATCTGATTGGCTAAAATTGTTTCATTTACTTTGTCACAAAGTTCGTTTAATTTTGCAGGAAGTAGAGACCTAACATCTGCTTCAACAATCTGCAAAAACCCGAAAAAAAGAGCCGTACATTCGTTTCCAGTTGAGTTTTCTGGAATTGAATTTTTCCCGGTTTTTCGAAAAATAAGCCTGAAAATTATAGTAAATGTATTATTCATTAGTGGTTTGTAGAAATATTTTTTTGCTCAAAACTTTTTCAAAAGTTTTTTGCAGGTTTTTTATGCTGATTAATGGCCAGAATGATTTGAAATCACTGTCCAATCAATGAAAAATCACTCTTAAAACAAAACAACACCAAATGCTAATTGAGTTTGTCTTCGGATAACAGCTCGTATTTTTTAGGGCTCTGAGAAAGTGTTTTTGTAAATATTAATTGATTTGTTCTTGTTTTGCATTTATTTTTCTTTCTTTTTCTAGCCTCATGACTACTTTTATTAATAAACATTTTAATTATTTCCTAAAACGCTGCAGCGGAGGTTGTATTACGCCTTCAGTTGTTATCTAATGCCTCTTAAGACTTTGAATTTGTTTGTTATATGAGAATGTCGTTTAAGTTTTCATATTTGTCATTTTTTAATCGTATTTTTGTCCACATGAGGCCTAGTCTCAATATATAAAGATCAAAATTTTTTCCAAGTGAAGCAAAAAATACTCTCTATTTTGGTTTTTTTAAGTAATAGCTTTTTGGCTTTCTTTTTATGAAATTTCATAAAAGTTTAGTAAAATTTTGCAAAATCTTTTGTATTTGAGGTAGTTATTTGTAGCTTCGCAAATAATCATAAAAAGAATAGCTCTAAATTGCATTTTCAAAATTTGCATTTAACTTAACGACATCCTCGAAAAAATTGATAGTTTTATGGGACGCGAAGTCCTTCTCTCACAACAATTATTGGATTTTCGTGTTTTTGACTTTGCCTGTACTCGTGGTTCTTTTCGTTTTCGTTCAGCATATTTCTGTCAGTCAAAAGCAACAAAAGCTTTTATAATTGTTTACACAGATCTATTTACTCAGTTCGGTTTACAGCTAACGGTTTCAATGACTTTCAACTTTTTTTAAGAAAATGGTTTTGGTACTTCAAATTTTTTGCACATTTTCTTCTTTTTCTAATTGTTACTCGTTCCCTTTTAACTTTATCACGTATTAAAGACAGCTCCATTTGGCATTGATGTATTGCGCAAATAAATCTGTATAAATTTTTCAGTGAATAGCATATAGTTTTAACGGCTGCGCATCCGTGCTCACCCGAAATTTTTCAAATTTTTTTGGTTTGCTTCTAATTGTTTTTTTCTTTGTTGACAATCGGCATATTCATGACAATCAATGTCCTTGATTGCTTCCTCGGATGCTTAATTGAATCTAATTCCTGATTCCAGCTGTTAGACAACGCTTTTAAAGACCTTCAAATAAGGACCTTAAGGAGTTTTTTTTGTTATTCACAATTTCTGTTCTCTTTGTTGTCAACAAGTAAATTGTAAGTGTTATGATTGAAAGAGGTGATTCTGTTGCAAAACGCTATTTTTTTGCTGGTCATTATAATTTGACAGATCTTTACAGAGCTTAGAAATGTGTTTTCATAAGAATTTCTTGAGCTTTAGATACGGGTGAATATTTGTGGTTCTCTTTTTGTCTTTTCCACAATGAGACTTTACTTAGAAGTCACAGTTTAAATCAAAAGAAATATAAAATCAACATACAATTTTCTCTACATTTTATAGTTTTTATTGGTTGTCCTCATTTGGCAGACGATTAGGTCAAACCGTGAATGGGCAGGGTCGGAACTTCAAGCTCTATTATTTTCTGTTGCACAACACAATTTTGTTGCTGTTGATTATATTTTGAAAAATGTCTTTAGAGCTAAGAAATGTGTTTTCATAAGAACTTTTGTTTTTCATAAGATTTTTCGGCTTTCGAAACAGGCAAAGATTTGTTGTTCCCCTGTTCTCTTTTCTCCAATGAGCCTTTACTACAGAACCGAGTTGAAATAAAAAAAAAATCCAAACGATATTATTCAATTTTCTCTACATTTTTTAGTTTTTATTGATTTTTTTTATTATTGATATAATTGCTTCAACACCGTGGCTTCAATAAATTGTTTGTGTTTTCTTGTGTTTTGTCCGTATTTGCTGTTTTTGTCGTCTTATGATTTGGTCTCAGAAACAACAAGCACAATTGGTTTGCTGAGCAGATGAAAATTGATCTGTTGTTGTCTTAAATTGAAAGATTATGGTTTCTTTGAACTTTTGAAAATGTTTGCTAAAAAAATCAGTGTATTTTTGAGTTTTGTTACTTTCATCTTATTTCTTTCAAATTTTTAGCTTGGTCTCCATGAGAACAGGTCGCATCCTTTACCAGTAAACAAAAACTCAATTTCTTAAAAGTTTTATGTTCAGCTAATGGTTTCTTGGGTTTGGCACCACTCATTTTCATTAAAAAACGTGTGAATTTCGGATAATTTCTTTTTTTGAGTTTTTGTTTCCCACGTTATCACACTAAAGGGGTGGCCAACTAGCGTTGACCAATTGCATAATTGACCATCTTTGATACTCTACATGAATGCCTATGGCTTCAACGGTTGCTGCGCCGCGTTTAATTGTTTTCTTGTTTCGTGTTTGCCGTTTTTTCAGTCTGCTGGAGTATTACGATTACCGACAAGCCTCAATTGCTTCCTATGACGTATAAGTTAGCGTTTTTAATGAGCCGAGCTGATACGAACTGGTTTGAATCAATGTGAAATTGGTTGTTTTCAAAAAGAGAAACGTATTTTTGAACTTTGTCCTCTTTGCTCTTTGTTGTTCTATCATCGAATCGCATAACTGAGAGGTCTTATAGTTTATCCAATGAATATCTAATGAAGTACACCTTGATTTGATTGGATCAGTTTTTATCTGATCTTTTTTCATTTTGTTCTTAAGTGGTTTTTTAAAATATGGTCCCCGAATTTTGGTCGTAATTAATTTTTGCTATTATTTGTTTTTATGTGTCTCTCTTCCAGTACTCTCATTGATAACAAGTTTCATCGGCCCTGCATTTTTTTACTTAAGTCTTTGTTGAAATATATGTGAGTTTTTGAACGTTTTAATTCTCTTCCTCATTTGGTAGACGATTAAATCAAAACGTGAATGGGCGGGGTCGGAACATCATGTGCCAACGCACATTACCGAGCCTCCTTGTTGATATGTATTAAAATAATTCCAAGCTTCTTTATGTGTCAAAATCGGGTGTAAAATCTGTAAATTCATTTTATATCAATGCATTCAGTTTAATGTTTGGGCTTGCGGCTCTTAAGCTCAAATACAAAATGAAAGTGAAGCTGTGTTTACACTTTAAGTGCAGCCGCACGTTACCGATCCTCATTGTTCTTATTTAAGGCTATTGAATAGTTTCTTTAAGTTTTTTAGCTGATTTTGAAATATCATGCAAAACTGTTGCATTAAGCCCGTCGGGAAAATGTTGAATTTGAGCTTAAAGAGTTTTCTTATCTATATTGAAGTGCCTTTAGTTTTAACTTGTATATATTTAGACTGGAAAATTGGTTGTCATTTTTTCCGTTTTATACAAAATGACCATCGAGTGAAAGAGAGCGGAGTACAAAATTATCATAAAAAGACTTTGAGAAGTACTTAAAATCCTCTTTAGAAAACCTAACATGCAGTTACCAATTCTGTCTTTGTTTGCTGTAACATATACATCTCATATACATTTTTCCGGATATTTTTTTGCGTCTGTTTTGAAATATACATCTCTCATTCGCCTTTCTGGTGCTCTGTGTATTTATATCACACTTTATGAAACAGCGGCATGATATCACCACCATCAACGGTCGAGGATTTTTAAAAGCTATTAAACATATAACATTATGTTCATGTACAATAAATGGCAGAAAATGTATAATGCTATCGGAAAGACACAGGCACATATTACAGTTCAAGTTGCCCAGGAATCAATTGAAGTTACCTAGGACTAGACTTTGACTTATCGAAAGACGATTTTAAAACCCAAGTTGGGAGAAAATTGAATTAACATGCACGGTCTAGTATGCGTGTCAAATTTTCAGCTTAAGTCTTTTTATGGTCTAAGCTTAGTGAAATTAAAACTTTTTTGATCAGCACCGTATCACAGCTCTGATTTTGTCGCTTTATACTTACCACAGGTCTGAGTATTTTCAATCAAAACTTTGGTCTTAGCAACGACTTGACAATTATCTTTAATGAGGTCTTGTCCAAAAATTTGTGGTTTCAACGGTTTTTCTTGGCAACAATTCTTTGCAATTAAACGCCAATATTTCACTCGATTCTGAAGTTGAATAGAAACAAAGCAAGCGTTTGAGCAAAAATATTTATAATCTGGTTCGATTTATAAAACGCATATTTAACAACTTATTTCTTCAAATAGTTATGTCGTGAACGTTTTGAAATTTATTACCTTTCTAACTACCTTTCGATAACAATCGCAATTTTAATTAATCGATATTAGGTCGCTATTAATCAAATAACTTGTTATTTGTTACATTCAACTCTGCCATTTTTCAATCAAAAAAAGATCTATGAAAATGCTTTCCCAAAATATTTGATAAATTTTGATTTGCAACGATCAAAAGCAGGCAAGTCGAGCACAATTATTGATTGTAGTAATCTCTCATTTGTTTCATTTTAATGAAACAGCTCGCTTCGATTATTTATCGGCCAAAGAGTAAAACATGCATAATTAAATATCAAACTAAAGATGTTTTTAAAAACTCCGCGCATTTAAGAACATTTTTTCAATTCCTTCCAGCAAATTTTATGACCTCGTCGATGTAACTTGATGAACCCGATATATTGTTTAGCGGAACGTCATTACAATTTACAACATTGATTGAAGTAATTTAATAATGCCAAAAATCTCAGTTGCGTCCCGTCGCTGATTGAGATAGAGAGGGGGTATTTATTTCCTTGTTTACTTGTTTACATGTTTACTTATTTACTCCTAACTCGCCTCCTGTCAAAAACGCATTCACATCACGGCGGGAAGCCACCATGATTCGTCCATCATAGGTTTAAATCTACATGATTAAATTATAACCAGCCTTAGTTATAAACGGCAGCTGAGTCAAATTTCTCCAGTTTTTCCTTGACCGCAGATTTTTCCTCGTCTGGTTTGGATGCAAATGATATTTTTTCCCTTTTGACGTTTACAACTGAAATTCATTTTCCACCAACTTTTTTCTGTGTCATTAAGTTCGCATGATCAGCTTTGTTTATCAGGATTGAAATTTGGGAAATTTGAGCGAGGTTTTCTTGTTTTTTGGCTGTTATATCTCCCCATTTTTTCACGCAGTGGCGTGCCAGATTTCAATACTGTTATTTGCGTAATTCCAGATGTATTTACCACCAACAACAACACAAAGGCGCGAAAAAGCGGAAAAAATTAACCGGCAATAGATAAGTGAAAAATATCACAACTTTTGGCGAGCGTGTCTATAGTTTATGAACAACTTTATGGCCTTGTAAAAAATTGCCGCCGATATAATCCAAACTTAACGCCATATGCAAAATCCGACCCATAGTAGTAGCAGACCTGACTTGTTGTTGTTTTTTTACTGAATTTATATCATAATCCCCGCTCCACTACTGTTAGTTATAACTGTTATAACCAATTTTAGTATGAAAAATAGCCGGTATATACCGGGAAAAATCACGCGGCTTATCAGCTCCCTTATCATCCATCGCCGGTGGTAAATTTTGTGGATAAATTTTTGGCATTTCCCACAATTTTTGCCTTTCCTCACTTTAAATTTACCCCGGAGCGATAGCCACGTGGTGTTTTGTATTTTGAGCGGGTATTTTCCTCTGTTTGAGGTTTGGAATTAAGTGTAAGTAAATTTCCTGCACGGCATCAAGTAATTGTGGATTTAACTTTGTTTTGATTATCAATACCGGATATTAAACTTGTTTCCTAGTTATTTGTTGTTGCTCAGATACGCGCTGAAAAAAAAATCAAACTTGCAACACAAATAAATATTGGAAAATGTAGATGCATTTTATTCTCCCTTTAACAAATACAAAACACGAAAACAAACATATAAAAAACAAACAAACAAACAAAAATGAACCATAACAATTTCCAGACACCAAAAATTTCACACATTGAGCGAATAACCTCTAATTGACCAGCCGCAATTTTGTTTTGAATTTATGGCCAAGGACAGCCTTATTTTATTATTAACAAATTGAGAAATAACTTTTTAGTTATTGAAATTCCCTTCAGAGACTTTTACTTTTTATCAATTGTTCATGCACTTTCGTCATCGGAAATTGATGGTGGGCGTTTTTTATTTGCATTTTCTGTATTTTTAATTTGCTTGCCCATTTTCCGCAAATTTATAAGAGCGCAGTTTATGAATTTTTAACGTGTTGCACTATTAGGAGCGGCTTTTAGAACGCCCATTAAAAACTCAGAGCCATTTTGAAAAATCAATTCAAAAAACTTTAGCTCTTTGAAGCGTAGAGGATTGAAAAAATATATATAAATCTCTAGCTCTTATGTTTGTTTTAGTAAAATTCATTTTGTAGTAATATTTATATTTGTTAATGTTTCTTACTTTGAATAGCAGAAAGCCACCAACTTAATATCTTCTAGGAATATTGTGATATATTCTTGCAAATGACAATACTGTTCATTTTTGAAATTCGTTTCTAAAGAATCTTGTTTCTTAGATGTTGATTTACACTATTTTTAATTAGTTAATTATCAGTTACTTGTTTTTAAATTCGTCATTTAATAAAGTAAAGATCTTGAAACTTAGATTCTCATTTACAGAACTGCTCATTCTATCAGTTAATCGAACACATTACATTTATTGGGAAATTTAAACAATTTGCTTTTATCTACCATTTGAGGAGAGCAGCTGTTTAACAGATTAGTTGTTAAATCTTACACAATTCTCATAAGATATCAGATAATTAAATTTTTCGTAGATTACTTTCTTACGAGATTTTTTTCTTAGAAGATTAGTTTTTTCTTCCAAAATCTTGCAAGGTTAATTGTTTTTGAAACCAGACCCTAGAATTCTGAATAGAAAGAGCCCTGCGCATATCAAGAATTCAGTTCCTTGTCAACCCAAATAAAAATTAATCGCATGAAATCGAGAAATGGGTCGAAAAACTTAAAATCAATGTGGTAAGTTAGTGCTACGTAACTGGGAAATAAAGCTATAAATCGGCTGGGCTGAACAAGCGGACAAAAACATGAAAAATAATAGGCTGAGACGATATATTCACGTGATCAAAATAGAAAGAAAACTCGGGTATAAAAAACAAAAAAAAATACGAAACAAAATAGGTTTTGTAATTTGATCACTTTGATTAAAAGTTGTCAGTTTTGTGCGGATATTAAATTTCTAATGCAGTAATGGGAGCAATTTTTAGCAGAAACCGTATCGAAGTTAGAGTTTGCGGTTGTTGTTCCATAATTTTGCTTATGAGACTATGCATTATGTCAAAAAATTAAAACAAGCAGTTGCTTTTTGCTGCAAGTTCCATCAAAAAGTCTTCTAATTTTTTGCAGTTTTTTTAGCCAAAATTCAGGCTTTTTTAAAGCACATCAATCGCTATTTTCCCAAAAACTAGTGACTAACATGCCGCTTTTTTCCACTGAAGTTAAAACATGTAAAGGTTTGATTTGAACTTTTGTAGCAGATTGCACAACAAAATTTCGGAGGTAACAGAAAAATTGTCCAAAAGACTGATTTACAAAAAAAACAAAATCTCAAAAATCTATTGACCTTTCATTGAAAAATCTATTTTTCAACTGTGCGAAATAAAACAGGAAATAAAACAGGTGCTCAATAGGAAAAAAACTACTTCATAACAATTACAATATTTGTTTTATGCTCTGTAAAGTTCTTAATTTTAGCTCAAAATGCAAAAAGTTCTTTTCACACAACAGAGATAGATTATTTTTCTGTTTTAAATGGAAAAAGAACTAAATTAAAATCTGCAAATTTTCAAACTATTAATCAGACACAGATAAATTGTTCAAAATGCACCCTTATTTTGTATATCATGCGATCTATGCTTTGTGATTTGTACTGAAAGTGAACAAAAACGGGAAAAAAATGAGTATCAAAAGGATTGGTTGCGTCCGCGCGTTAGTTCTAACCCAGTTTATGCCGTGTTTTAGATTAACTTTGTACTACATAAATGCACAATTATTTGTTTAGTTGAGTTTTCTCTGTATTCATTTGAGTTTTTCTCACTAAATGACAGTTAACAAGAAATCGATCAAAGCAGAAACAAACAGTTAATCTTTGAAAAAAAATTATGTCACATCATGTTCTATTCATTATTTGTGTTTGAAAATAACTTACCTCAATCTGAAAATAACATGATTAGCTTGTCGAAAACAGAAACAGCAAGTACATTCAAGAAGTTTTTGTCAAAAGTTAGCTAAAAAGCAGCTTACAGTTATGAGTTCAAACATTAATGACAACTGAAATTAATCATATCAGTTTAATTCTGACACTAATTTGGTGACTTTTTTCCCAAAAAAGACGCCAAAAATTAAATGTTTCATTCTACTGAAAAAAATATAACCGTACATTAACTTCTCAAATTTGTGTTTTTTAGTTTTCTTTAAAAATTGTTTTTACAATGTTTTCAATTGTTTTAAAAATCCCCATTAATGAAATTGATTTCGAACTGAGCTCCCCTGTACTAACAGAGGAAGTAATTTCTGAGAATATGTGCTTATAGTGATTGCATCAAATAAATGGAATCAAAACAAAAGAAAAGCAGTATTTTTTCATCAATTCATTAATCAGCCACTGCTAGTAATACTTCTTATGTCATTTTTTTGATATTTAAAAAATTTTTGAATAGTGCAACAGTTATTTGCCGTTTTTGAAAATGAACAAAGTATTGAGGGAGCTGCTCAGTGTTAGTTATTCATTAGATGAGCATCAACTTTAAGATATATCTTTATGCTCTGCAAGCTTTTGGATTGAAAATAAATTGTTTCCTAAATGAGATTTTCAATACATTTTAGAAAGCGTATCTTTGACATCGCTGATGATACTTTAAAGCTGACGGCTCTAATCCATACTTTTCGTTTGCAAGAAGCGAAGGCGAAAGCTGTTCATATTTATCTGAGTTGAAAGTGATAGTCCCCAACCATTGAGAACGAAATTTTCTTTTTTCTAACATTCTACCCAATAAAATTTTTTGGCAATATTTTTTTCAAATTTTTAATGAGAAATAAAAGAGATTGTGAAGTTTTTTCTGTTTTATCAAAATGAAGTAATAGCTCCCAACATATTTATCTATTAAATGTACAGACACGATTCAGCAGAAGAAACTCTTTTTAGTAAATTTAGATCAAATATAAACCATCTGACTGTATGGAAAGGCATGAAAAGCAAAGGTGTGATAAATTGGAGCCTCTTTTACATCAATAAATAAGAAAAAAATAAAACTTCTCTTTGACAATCGATTCTTTTTTTTCTTAGGGCTTTTTGATGATACCATTTTTGTAACCCTCCTCATAAGGTCTTCATTGACTAAAAACGGCTGAAACAAGAAAAAGTAGGTCTGATTCTAAATTTCTAAAACTCATATTAATTTGAATGGTTGGGCAAGTAAAATTTATTAATTTTTCAGTAGAATCCTATAGAATATTTTTGTGCGAAATTTTGGTGCCGGAAAAGAATTTCCCTAATAAAACTTAATAATGCGCTTGTGAGCTGGCTTCGTCTTATTGATATTTCTGACAGATGAAGTATATCTGAAACTCCAGACAAAGACAAAAGAGTCAACATAATCAAATAAATATTTGACGTTAAAAATTCTTTTATGATATGCACGGGTAACAAGAGTTTGTTCAGTTGAGTAATTGAAGTCACGTTGGCCCGAAAAAAATGTTTTATGCAAACAAATTCAGTCCTTATCGATTTGAAAATTCACTAATCCGTCTGAACATAGGTAAACAGATTTAGAATTATATAAATTTTGCGTAGGAACACATTTTCTTCTTGCATTGAATGACAGGTACAAAGTCAACCCTTTGAAGTCACTTGTTTTTCATGTTCCGAGAACATGTGATCAATTTCGGGGGGGGGGGGGGGGGGGGGAGTGTAGCGAGTTGGGTTCTGATCATCCTTAATGAAGACGAACAAATTTATAGAAAAGATTAATTTGTTAAATTTAAATGATAAAATTGTCAGTAAGAACAACAGATTTTAACAGTTTGAGTCAGCTGATTGAGTTCCAATTGTACTTCATTTTAATATTTCTGTTCAATAACCGCAGGTATGAATATTTTCCTTACATCAATGTTTTACATATAAATAAGGATCTGATTTTCTTTGATAAAAATAAAATTTAAGCGTTATATTAAGTCTATTCAAGTTTGACTGTTTGTTTTTCTCATTCAAGGAAAAAACCGTTAATTCTTCAAAATAAACTTTTTTATTACTCCTGAAGTTCAGCTTGCATTTTAAAACTGACTTGTGAGTGCGGATTGACACCGAATCAATCAAAACATTTTTCCGCCGATGTAACATGAATTAGTTTCAGGGCTATACATTTTCGGAAATTGGGCTATGAAAAATGTGAGCATAGCAAAAAAACAAACAAATCTAGTTTCGGTTAAGTTATTTCTCGTATTCGACTTTAACTTTAGTGGTATTAGTAATTGTGACCTATGTAAGGTCACAGTTTTTAATAAAATTTTAAATGCCTCTTACAATCAAAATAAACACCATCAAAATTTGCTCATGCTGCGACGTTCTATGAAGGAGCAAAATTTAAGCAGGCAAAATAGGTTCCATTTTCGTAAAAAAACACTGTCTCTGTTTGCTCTTGCAAGATTTTTGCTGTTGAGTCTCTCTTTTTAAATTTGAACAAGCACCTCAATTTTCATTCACCCTTAATTCGATAAACCCACTGCTATAAATGCGCGTCCCAAAAAAAGATAAATTTATTACATTTGCAACCAGCCTCCGGGGAATTTTTGATTGCGAGCAAAATAAAGGCTTTCAAAAAGTTTATCTTGAATATTTAATGATGCTTACGTTCAACTTAATATGGCGGATTTCAATTCGTTTTCTGCTCAGTTTATAAATTCATATCTATGTGAAGATTAGACCGCAAAATTTCAATTGCTCTGTTTTAAATTCAAATTCCGAAACAGAAATTTCAAAACAAAAGTTTCAGAACAATTTTACGAATTCAATTTATTCTGACAGCAATTTAGGTTTTTATCAATTTGTCGTATGCTTGAAGTTTATATTTCAGAATATACGTCGTTTCATTTCAGATTCTGGCAATTATAGATTACAGAGCTAGTCCATTCAAAAATACTGTAACAGTCTATGTTCAGTTTAAATTCAGAGTTTTGATGCGTATTTCAGACTGTCTCTGTAGCTGTACATAGTAACTCCTCAAACTGTCATTTATAACACTCTACAAATGACAAAATGACCATCCAGAGACAAACCAACTCTCACATTTTTGGTCGAATGACGCCATGCTTTATTATTCTTATTGTGATTGTGGTTGGGGTGGGGGCAACTGAATCTAGTGAAGGGACAACTGAGCCTGGGGAACGGGCAGGCGGCTCAGGAAAGAAACGTAACTGCCCCGAGTGCAGAATCAGAGAAGACATTCTTGATGACATCACGTAAGTTTTTCTACTGCGCCTATATTGCTTATTTTTATCCAATTCTGTGTGATAGATTTTTTTTGTGTGTGAACAAAACCACTGCTGTGAATGTTTTCCTTCAAAATATTATTTGTCAATATTTTTTGCATTTTTGAAGAAATCTCAAGAAACCTATAATGTTTTGTTAGTAGTTTACAAAAACAAATGACAAGGAGGCGTGATATAGATATAAACATTCGATCCGTGGTTTTGGTCTACACAGGATGAGGTGCGCGACCCGAGTCAAACCTGACCAGAGCGACTTGGGTCGCGCACGGGGGGTAAAGCGCGACCACTCCACGGAGTCTGGCATCACTGTCTACGGTCTGGATAGTCTGATCAGGACCCCATCCAGAGTCTGCATGGTCAGATCAGGGCACTACTTACGGTCTGGACAGTCTGATCAGAGCCCCGCCCAGAGTCTGAATAGCCTGATCAGAGCGTGGTTTAGAGTCTGGATAATTTTGTGGTATGGTCTGGATAGTCTGAACAAAGCTCTTTCCAGAGTCTGTAAGGTCTGATCAGAAACTTTCTCAGAGTCTGGAAAGTCTGATCAGAGCCAAGAGTTCCAGTCGAAAAGCAGCCAGTCCCCCGAAAAAAGAAGACATAGTTACACCCCGCGGGACTGCTTTTTCAAGAGCACTTCCCAATTTTACTTGATAAATATCAAACATCACGCCAAAGACGAAATTTTGATGATTGTTGTTGAGTCGAAGATATTTTTGTGTCAAACTAATATTTTTTATTGAAAACTTTAAAACCATATAAATAAAATGACATATATGTTTCTGAAAAAAATATATTTTACGAATGGTTACTGCTACTTCAACGGTTAAAAGTGTCAGTCAGGGTACCACCAATGCCCGACGGAAGTGGGTCTGGAATCCCAATGCGCGACGCAAGTCGGTCTGACACCCCAGTGCCCGACTCAAATCTCTCTGATCAGAGCTGATTTTGGTCTGGATAGTCCAATCAGAGCCGTTTGGGGTCACGCACCTCAACCTGGGTAATGGATAATAGACAATTTGAAATTATGTGTAACTATGTCATAATTGAAAACTAGAAGAATCGGGTTCTTTTTGGGGAAGATGCCACTTATTTTTTTATAAAAGTAACTCCGCTCTACCGACCGGCCATAAATTTTTAACTCAAGAGATTGCATTGTTTTTTTTGACAACTGTCGATTGTATTGATTATGTCGCATTTCTTGGTCTAGTTGTCAAAGGAACCAATATGCAATATTTTTCAATTCTATAAGAGCTGCATCGTTTGTTTCAACAACTCTGTCCATTCTTTATAGCTGCTGTAATACTCAATTATAGCTGCTGTAATACTCAACCTTCTGATTAGACAATTTAGATAGTTGAATTAATTACTATTATTTCATTGATCATTCTTTCTCAAAAAAATTATTGGATTCGCAATTATTGTTTTTACAATCAGTTATTTACAAATCAAAAACTGATTCCAGCTCGCTAACTTCCATGGAAAATCGTTGCTCTCACTCCCAAATTTTTTTATTTAATAAGTTACAGTCCATTCAGTTTGACAAAAAAAAATTGAGCTCATAACTCAGTTGTTTATATATTGAAAACCCATTAGTATTGATTTTCCTCGCTCATTAGGTGACATATCTGTCAACTGTGCCTATAATTTGCCGTCTTTTTCCATCTCCCGTCTCTGACCCGCATATTGCAATAGCAGAGACCGATTGAGATCATATCAAAAACTAGAGAAAATCTAGCGGGCTGCCAACGTTTGTTTCCAGCCAGAACCACAATCCTTTTGAGAGTATAACCTAAAGTATAACTCTAAGGCCACGGTCACTAATTTAGTTCCAACTTTGTTACAGTTCACTTGCTGTTTGTATTTCCTGTACCCAACAGTTGTTTGGGCAAAACCAAGCCTCTTCATCGCAACTACGCTAACGCTCGGCTGCAACGGCGATGCGCCTGTATAACTCAATGCACATAGTTGACTGTACCAAGAGCTTATGTTGGATTGTCAATAGATTCCAAACTCAAAATGTCAATAGGTTGCTCGATATTCTCAACGCAGTTCAAAAAGCCAGTGAAAACCCCTGTAAAAAATTTCTGAGTATCTCCTATATATTCAATTTCATAGCACAGACCGATTGAGTTCATATCGAAAACTAGAGAAATCTAGCTGGCTGCCAACGTTTGTTTCCAGCCAGAACCACAATCCTTTTGAGAGTATAACCTAAAGTATAACTCTAAGGCCACGGCCACTAATTTAATTCCAACTTTGTTACAATTCACTTGCCGTTTGTAATTCCTGTACCCAACAGTTGTTTGGGCTAAACCAAGCCTCTTCATTGCACCTACGCTAAAGTTCAGCTGCAACGGAGATGCGCCTGTATAATTCAATGCAATAGTTGACTGCACTCCATAGAGATAAGATTACATTGCGGATCTGTAAAAATTGTGGTCTTGTAAACTTTCTGCTCAAGGATGGGTGACAAAACGGCTCCCGATCAGGCTCGATTTATTGTGGCCTTTGAATGATCATCTTAGGCGGCGAACACATCTTCCGGCCACGTTTTGGCATGATGCAACTTCTCCTTGCTTGCACCTATGGATTGAATTTTTTCTCTCATTCTTGTTCATTCTTTTAACCAATCGACACTTACGAGCAACACGCAGCTCATTCAAAGAAAAAACAAGACCAGAGCTGGAAGAGGGATGTGGACAACCCAGCAGCCAAATTCCGTCTATAACAAAGAAACAATTGACCTTCTCATCTATTGGAGGGTTGATCGTCTTTCAAGTTATCATAAGCTATTTCTTTAATTGTCTAGAATCAAAAATTTTTGGGTGGATTCTGACTTATTAGTTTTTCAACCAGATTAGAGAATTGGAAAACGGGAGCAACTTATGCAACCTATACTACGTTTGTTTATCATTGAAGCAGGGTTCCAAGAGCTTTTTTTGGATTGTCAATAGATTCCAAACTCAAAATGTCAATAAGTTGCTCGATGTTCTTAACGCAGTTCAAAAAAAAAGCGAAAACCACCTATATATTCAATTCCTTCAACGCTCCTTTGTCTTTGTACTAGCAATTTTATTCATGCTTTCGATTGCACACACCTCGCAGTCATCATTCCTGAGCTGAGAAACGCAGTTTACTTTTCAAATTGACAAAAACTTAAAACGCGTTTCAGTTTTCGGTTCGGGTACCTGCAACAATGCTGTTATCAAGATACCAGCACCGCTGAGAGTCTTATATTGTTTCATTTTCAGTAACAAGTGCCACAAAAACAACAAAATTATACGCAATGGATCACCTTGTTGCTCTCCCAACTGACAGTCAACCGTTATTGAAAAAATAATTCAATTGATTTTTTAAAATAGAATTACTGCGCTCGGAAATGCAAATGCTTTCAAAAGGCATCAACAAATTTTTTGCGTTAAGGATAGTTCTGTACTTGATTGAATTGAGAGCGTATCTCAATTTATTTTGGACTTCGCCACAATCTTGTTTTCTTCCTTTCCTTCAATTTTTTTGGAGGTATGCAGTATATGCGCGGCTCCTCTCTTGACAACAACTTTCAGCTGCATCTCACTGATTTGGAGGACAAGCGCCTCATAAGTTGCTTCTTTCGCGATAGAGGACGCCAAAAACCGGGCAAAAAATTTCTTCTGAATCAATAGTTCTAACGCAGAGTTTTTTGCAGGCTGTTAAAAGACACTTTTCAATGTTTTTGAGAAAAAACTTGGGAAATGGTTTTTGCTTGCCAGAATCAATAATTTAGTTAGGGGTGCCATTGTCACTAGGGATACCATTGTCACTCTACGAACTCAATTTACGGTTGCGGCTTTATAAGTTTTTTATGAGACAAAATATGGAAACGAGATCTGTTATTTTTAACTGCCCGTTCATTCATCTCGCTTTTGAAGCCAATTGAAGACTTGAATAAGAAGCACCTTTCTGAACTGCTAGTGGCTTGTTCCTGTGAGCTTATATTGTTGTCAGAGGGATGGAAACTATGGCTTCATGTCTCCGATACTGGAAAAAAAAGAGTAGCAAGATGAACAACCTATTTCATCATGGTTTCTTCAGACTGATGCAGTTGATCAGAACATAATTAGCCCTTAGGTTCTATATCATGATCAAATTTTCTTGAGCTAGCCGCTCCTTGAATTGTTTAAATTGGGGGATAAAAGCGAAAAGAGGGGGCTGTGCTTTGGCTAAAAGTTGCGATTCAACCGGTTTTGGTGCGCTCCCATTGCCTCAACTTAATCATCCGCCTTCATGATGAGAATGTGCAGATTTAAAAATTATAGGGGTCCAAAGTTTGAAATTATAGGGTTTGTGAAAGGGGTCCAAAGTTTGATAGAGATAGTTTTTACCATTTTACTATTTTTCTATAACTGATACCAACGTTTAGACAGATACCAATGCAATCCGGAGCACTTTCCAAAATTTGATAAAACTCAGATGATAATTTGAGTTAAATTCAATGGAGTGGCGACCGGAGGAATTTTTCAGTTTGCCAAATGAAAAGAGTTGAAAAACATAATTTTTTAGCTTTATACAAACTTTTCCCAGTAAGTTTTTTTTCGTATAAACCTGCGTCAACTTTAATGCGAGTTATTTTCCCATTTTAGGGTTTCAAAGGATATAGATGCATCAAAGTATTCACAATGTTGATAGTGCGTTTGACGCACTGTCAAGGCTATCCCATCCATTCACTTAAAAGTTGGCCTTTAATTATTCCATAAAATTTATTTTTTGACCTGTTTTCTCTCTCTCGAAAATGAGACCGTTTTTATTGCACTTGAATTACAGTTCTGGCCCAGAATATGAAAAAATATGTTCACAAAATTATTCCACATCTTATTCGATATTAAGCCAATTTATTCGCGCAATTTAAAAAAGACCATGCTTATCGTGCGTGATGCTAAATATAGACAAAATGGAGCTGAAAGATACAATCATTAAAGTCTGGGTCAAGCACCTCATGCAGAAGTAAACGTATCCGATTTTTATAATTTGATGTTAATGTTCTTGTTAAATAAATGCTATATTCAACACTTGAATACTTATTGAACATTTCGATATGTAAACACAAAAATAATTGAACTACATGTGAAAATCCGAGAACTAAAAGATGGACGCTACGATACCAAGAAACATTTTTAAAAAATACTTTTATAGGAAACTGTGTGATTCATGTTTTGTATTGATTGCTGTGATAGTTTACTACAGCCTGAAAAAATTTACTTCACACACAAAAAAGACATAAGTTTTACTAATTCAGGAAGAAAAAACTCAAGGCAAAGTAAAATAACTTATATAAATTAAAATAAACAAACAATTAGGTATAAAAAAAGGTTAAATAAGTCAAAAGTTGAATCAGAAAAGAAAAGTTAACTTCGATCTCTCCTCCCAAAAAATGAAAACAACCTCCTATACTAGAAGTTGTTTAGTTTTTATATTTAGTATATAGAAACGGGATGAAGCGAAATACAGAAACAAATATAATTGTAAACAGTTAAAAAATGAAAAAAAAAATTACTTAAAGAAATCAAGGTGTTTAAACTAATTCAATTCCAACAGACTCAAACAAAATAAGCCAGTGCAACCTCTCATATTTTGAATAATAACAAATTAAAGAAACCGTTGATTTGAATTGTACATATTAAATGTACACCAAAGAAAAAAATACACACCTTTATCGCCGCGAAAACATAAAAGACGCGTTTATATTAAATGTCATTTCAATTGAAATTTTGGGAAAAAAGAAGATTTCAAAACTTAGTTAGCTTTTAAAGGAGACAATAGAGGTAAATTAGTTCCGTAGCTATGTCAGTGCAGTAATCAGATTAAATCCATGTTTTCATTCCGTATTGCAATCTGCAAGCCTAATTAAAACTTCAAGTTTTGGATAGACTCAAAAAATTTATTCGACGCATAAAACTTGAAAAAATTTAAATGACTCTAATTTAATTTTTTACATATTAAATAATTTTCTACAGAAACTGCTTAATTGAGGTGCTTTGCGTCAATCCGCAAAAATTATCCAATAGTTAATTTACAGCAAACCAATTTGTTGTCCTGAGTTGATCCGCTAATCTGATTACTGGTCAGTACAGACCACAAAATTGGGCTTACATGACTGATTTGTGCTAGTGGATTTCACACGCAATACTTATACATTATTTCTGTGGAAATCATTTCAGTTCAGCAAATTGGCTTGGATTGAAAAAAATTGAGGGGATTAAATCAGTCTTTCGTTTTGGTGAATACACTGACCGATTAGTTTAAGTGTTTTTCACAATCAAATGTAATTAATTTCGACGACTTCAGTAATCATATTTCGCGATTTGCGTAAATCATAACCAATCGCCTTTGAGTATACAAATTAAACTCATTTATGGGAGAAAAGATACTTGTGCTTTTAATGATCGATGAACCATATATGTGATTCAAAAAAATTGGTATTAAAGAATGTAGAATTGCTTCTTCGAACTCTGCTAAGTCCACGACATAATTCTGACAGTGTAGGCCATTTTCCATCGTCAGTTTTGTCCACGAAATGGCTCTAAAATCCCTTTGAAGACAACACCAACGGATTAGAGCAAGTGGAATTCTTATTTTTGTACGAGAAAACAATGGCCTAAAATAAAAGAAAATGAAAACTAAACTAAGGGGTCTGTTGTGACCAGTAATGTTTTAATTGGCGGTCAAACTAAAAAGAAATTTTCACAGAATTGATTTTTGTAAAATTTTTCTCAAAGAGTTTACACTTTTGTCCAATCTTTTTAAATTTTTGCTTGACAATTGAAAATCAGACCAATGGTAAAATCATCATTCGATGCCTCAATTTCTTTCCGCTATCTTTGCAAAAAAAATTATAAACCAATCCAAAATAAAGTTCAACTAAAATATTTCAAAATTTTTATTTAAAAAATTGTAAAATCTATCGATCAGAAACTGGCTCGAAATGATAGAAATTTGTATATTTCAATTTGGAGCTGCTGTTTTGTGATTGCTGCTAACAAAGGCCCCGAAATTAGAAGAATGTTTTGCTCCATTTAATTCAAAATTATTAAACTAAATCGGGAAAACACACAAAACTGGAGTGCTCTATAACAAAGTCCTCTTGTTACAAAAAAACTTGATGACAGTTTGTTAAATTGAACATCAAAGAGGCTCGGTAAATATAGACAAAATTGAGCTGAAAGATACAATCATTAAAGTCTGGGTCAAGCACCTCATGCAGAAGTAAACGTATCCGATGTTTATAATTTGATGTTAATGTTCTTGTAAAAAAATGCTATATTCAACACCTGAAAATTTATTGAACATTTCGATATGTACACACAAAAATAATTGAACTACATGTGAAAACCCGAGAACTAAAAGATGGACTCTACGATACCAAGAAACATTTTTTTAAAAAAAATTATAGGAAACTGTGTGATTCATGTTTTGTATTGATTGCTGTGATAGTTTACTACAGCCTGAAAAAATTTACTTCACACACAAAAAAGACGTAAGTTTTACTAATCAAGAAAGAAAAAACTCAAGGCAAAGTAAAATAACTTATATAAATTAAAATAAACAAACAATTAGGTATAAAAAAAGGATAAATAAGTCAAAAGTTGAATCAGAAAAGAAAAGTTAACTTCGATCTCTCCTCCCAAAAAATGAAAACAACCTCCTATACTAGAAGTTGTTTAGTTTTTATATTTAGTATATAGAAACGGGATGAAGCGAAATATAGAAACAAATATAATTGTAAACAGTTAAAAAATGAAAAAAAAAATTACTTAAAGAAATCAAGGTGTTTAAACTAATTCAATTCCAACAGACTCAAACAAAATAAGCCAGTGCAACCTCTCATATTTTGAATAATAACAAATTAAAGAAACCGTTGATTTGAATTGTACATATTAAATGTACACCAAAGAAAAAAATACACACCTTTATCGCCGCGAAAACATAAAAGACGCGTTTATATTAAATGTCATTTCAATTGAAATTTTGGGAAAAAAGAAGATTTCAAAACTTAGTTAGCTTTTAAAGGAGACAATAGAGGTAAATTAGTTCCGTAGCTATGTCAGTGCAGTAATCAGATTAAATCCATGTTTTCATTCCGTATTGCAATCTGCAAGCCTAATTAAAACTTCAAGTTTTGGATAGACTCAAAAAATTTATTCGACGCATAAAACTTGAAAAAATTTAAATGACTCTAATTTAATTTTTTACATATTAAATAATTTTTTACAGAAACTGCTTAATTGAGGTGCTTTGCGTCAATCCGCAAAAATTATCCAATAGTTAATTTACAGCAAACCAATTTGTTGTCCTGAGTTGATCCGCTAATCTGATTACTGGTCAGTACAGACCACAAAATTGGGCTTACATGACTGATTTGTGCTAGTGGATTTCACACGCAATACTTATACATTATTTCTGTGGAAATCATTTCAGTTCAGCAAATTGGCTTGGATTGAAAAAAATTGAGGGGATTAAATCAGTCTTTCGTTTTGGTGAATACACTGACCGATTAGTTTAAGTGTTTTTCACAATCAAATGTAATTAATTTCGACGATTTCAGTAATCATATTTCGCGATTTGCGTAAATCATAACCAATCGCCTTTGAGTATACAAATTAAACTCATTTATGGGAGAAAAGATACTTGTGCTTTTAATGATCGATGAATCATATATGTGATTCAAAAAAATTGGTATTAAAGAATGTAGAATTGCTTCTTCGAACTCTGCTAAGTCCACGACATAATTCTGACAGTGTAGGCCATTTTCCATCGTCAGTTTTGTCCACGAAATGGCTCTAAAATCCCTTTGAAGACAACACCAACGGATTAGAGCAAGTGGAATTCTTATTTTTGTACGAGAAAACAATGGCCTAAAATAAAAGAAAATGAAAACTAAACTAAGGGGTCTGTTGTGACCAGTAATGTTTTAATTGGCGGTCAAACTAAAAAGAAATTTTCACAGAATTGATTTTTGTAAAATTTTTCTCAAAGAGTTTACACTTTTGTCCAATCTTTTTAAATTTTTGCTTGACAATTGAAAATCAGACCAATGGTAAAATCATCATTCGATGCCTCAATTTCTTTCCGCTATCTTTGCAAAAAAAATTATAAACCAATCCAAAATAAAGTTCAACTAAAATATTTCAAAATTTTTATTTAAAAAATTGTAAAATCTATCGATCAGAAACTGGCTCGAAATGATAGAAATTTGTATATTTCAATTTGGAGCTGCTGTTTTGTGATTGCTGCTAATAAAGGCCCCCCCGAAATTAGAAGAATGTTTTGCTCCATTTAATTCAAAATTATTAAACTAAATCGGGAAAACACACAAAACTGGAGTGCTCTATAACAAAGTCCTCTTGTTACAAAAAAACTTGATGACAGTTTGTTAAATTGAACATCAAAGAGGCTCGGTAAATATAGACAAAATTGAGCTGAAAGATACAATCATTAAAGTCTGGGTCAAGCACCTCATGCAGAAGTAAACTTATCCAATGTTTATAATTTGATGTTAATGTTCTTGTAAAAAAATGCTATATTCAACACTTGAAAATTTATTGAACATTTCGATATGTACACACAAAAATAATTGAACTACATGTGAAAACCCGAGAACTAAAAGATGGACGCTACGATACCAAGAAACATTTTTTTAAAAAAAATTATAGGAAACTGTGTGATTCATGTTTTGTATTGATTGCTGTGATAGTTTACTACAGCCTGAAAAAATTTACTTCACACACAAAAAAGACATAAGTTTTACTAATCAAGGAAGAAAAAACTCAAGGCAAAGTAAAATAACTTTTATAAATTAAAATAAACAAACAATTAGGTATAAAAAAAGGTTAAATAAGTCAAAAGTTGAATCAGAAAAGAAAAGTTAACTTCGATCTCTCCTCCCAAAAAATGAAAACAACCTCCTATACTAGAAGTTGTTTAGTTTTTATATTTAGTATATAGAAACGGGATGAAGCGAAATATAGAAACAAATATAATTGTAAACAGTTAAAAAATGAAAAAAAATTTCTTAAAAAAATCAAGGTGTTTAAACTAATTCAATTCCAATAGACTCAAACAAAATAAGCCAGTGCAACCTCTCATATTTTGAATAATAACAAATTAAAGAAACCTTTGATTTGAATTGTACATATTAAATGTACACCAAAGAAAAAAATACACACCTTTATCGCCGCGAAAACATAAAAGACGCGTTTCTGTTAAATGTCATTTCAATTGAAATTTTGGGAAAAAAGAAGATTTCAAAACTTAGTTAGCTTTTAAAGGAGACAATAGAGGTAAATTAGTTCCGTAGCTATCTCAGTGCAGTAATCAGATTAAATCCATGTTTTCATTCCGTATTGCGATCTGCAAGCCTAATTAAAACTTCAAGTTTTGGATAGACTCAAAAAATTTATTCGACGCACAAAACTTGAAAAAATTTAAATGACTCTAATTTAATTTTTTACATATTAAATAATTTTTTACAGAAACTGCTTAATTGAGGTGCTTTGCGTCAATCCGCAAAAATTATCCAATAGTTAATTTACAGCAAACCAATTTGTTGTCCTGAGCTGATCCGCTAATCTGATTACTGGTCAGTACAGACCACAAAATTGGGCTTACATGACTGATTTGTGCTAGTGGATTTCACACGCAATACTTATACATTATTTCTGTGGAAATCATTTCAGTTCAGCAAATTGGCTTGGATTGAAAAAAATTGAGGGGATTAAATCAGTCTTTCGTTTTGGTGAATACACTGACCGATTAGTTTAAGTGTTTTTCACAATCAAATGTAATTAATTTCGACGATTTCAGTAATCATATTTCGCGATTTGCGTAAATCATAACCAATCGCCTTTGAGTATACAAATTAAACTCATTTATGGGAGAAAAGATACTTGTGCTTTTAATGATCGATGAACCATATATGTGATTCAAAAAAATTGGTATTAAAGAATGTAGAATTGCTTCTTCGAACTCTGCTAAGTCCACGACATAATTCTGACAGTGTAGGCCATTTTCCATCGTCAGTTTTGTCCACGAAATGGCTCTAAAATCCCTTTGAAGACAACACCAACGGATTAGAGCAAGTGGAATTCTTATTTTTGTACGAGAAAACAATGGCCTAAAATAAAAGAAAATGAAAACTAAACTAAGGGGTCTGTTGTGACCAGTAATGTTTTAATTGGCGGTCAAACTAAAAAGAAATTTTCACAGAATTGATTTTTGTAAAATTTTTCTCAAAGAGTTTACACTTTTGTCCAATCTTTTTAAATTTTTGCTTGACAATTGAAAATCAGACCAATGGTAAAATCATCATTCGATGCCTCAATTTCTTTCCGCTATCTTTGCAAAAAAAATTATAAACCAATCCAAAATAAAGTTCAACTAAAATATTTCAAAATTTTTATTTAAAAAATTGTAAAATCTATCGATCAGAAACTGGCTCGAAATGATAGAAATTTGTATATTTCAATTTGGAGCTGCTGTTTTGTGATTGCTGCTAACAAAGGCCCCGAAACTAGAAGAATGTTTTGCTCCATTTAATTCAAAATTATTAAACTAAATCGGGAAAACACACAAAATTGGAGTGCTCTATAACAAAGTCCTCTTGTTACAAAAAAATTGATGACAGTTTGTTAAATTGAACATCGAAGAGGCTCGGTAAAGTTCCGGAAGGAGCTCATCTACAGTTCTGACCTAGTTATCAACCAAATCGAGAGATTGTCAAGAATAGATAATTGCGTTGTAAAGAATCGTTACACATCCAAAAAACTAAATTAGAGACATGATGCCAAGCTCCATTAGAAAACTCACAAAATCCGACATTAACAAAACTCCAGAAAAAAAACCAAAATAAGCATCAATAAAAAGCAATTTTAATCGCGCAAACTCAATATATTATGTCGAAAGCACCAAGTAACAAAGTCAAAATACAACCAAATAAACTCTTAAGTACACAAATCTACTTTTTCTTAAGTATATCGCAGTTGGTACTTGATGAGATAAGGAAACAAATTGACAAATAGAAAAAATATTGCGGCGAAGTTCACAAATCCAACAAAATTCTTTAAACCAAACAATTTCAAAAGTCTTAAAAACCATTATTTTTTCAATAGAAAATTCTTGATGATACTTTCAATAAAAAATAAAACAGCAAAACAACATATTTCTCTCTAAACTAAGCCACATAACGGGACCAAAGATGCAGAAAAACTCCAAAAAAAATTATTAACAAATTACCAAACCACAAAGTAATAAAGCCATTGAAATCATTAGCTATTATCTGAATTTTATGCATTTTCTTTCAACCATTACATACAATAATTTGGTTAAAATAAATTTATTGATTAATTAAGTTCACTTAGGTCTAATGTCAAATTCATTGGATCTGTTATTAAAGTGAATGTTCTAAAAGAAGAAAAAACGAAACACAAAAACTGACCACTCACAAAGTTCTTATGAAAACGCATTGTCAACTAACAAAGCATCAAACATGTCAAAAGATCAGAAAACACGTTAATAACAGGATTACAAGTAAGTAGGTGGGACCTCTCAATTGTGGCAATGAGTTACAAGTTGACAAAGAACAACAAAACAGAAATATTTAAAAATTAAAATTTTTTAAAACAAATGTTATCATGAAGTAATAGACCATGAGCTATAAAGTGACAACTATAACTAAGATTTTTTAAACCTCAACAAGCAGCTGGAGAGATATCTCAGCAATAAGAAAAATTTTAACGACAAAATCTTGAACAAAGAGAACTGGCAAAAACAGCAAAAACCAAAAAATTGAGAGAGAAAATTGTCGAAGCCGTTACAAAATAATTTTTAGGAAACAAATTTTTATTGCAATTAGCTTTCTGAAAGAGCAATAATTTTCGTATGATTGTAACCACGAGAGTTCAAAACATTCAACAAATATCAACAAAATATAATAAAATCACTAAAATTTTAAGTCAAATCCTAATATCACAGCCATTGATCTCTATAGCCTTGAATGGAAATCAAAAAATACGCTAAGTTACACCGCCATTGGAAGACAATTTTATCTGTTTTTCATAATTCATCAATAACACATCACAAAACGTCTTGTAACTATGAAAATATACGCAAAAATCAAAATTTCAGTAGAGAAAAGCAAGAAGAAAGTGTCGAAGCCATTAATTCCATATATTGTACAGAGCATAATTAGAAAAAGCTTCGAGTTCGAGTAAGTCTACTTAGAATCTAAGTTGAGTGCACAGTGCACACCTCTGGGACCTCACTGAGGCAGAAGCTGTATATATATATATATATATATATATATATATATATATATATATATATATATATATATATAT
>NW_027450962.1:0-2500 GCF_964194025.1 Convolutriloba macropyga
CTGGAAAAACAATTTGTGTGGCCTTTTATGACAACTTTCACATAAATACGCTTCCCTAAAAATGAATTTTCCAGATTTTTTTTTCTATTTTTAATACATTTTTTGCGTTTTGTTTTTGCGCTCTTTCAGGTTACTTTATGAAGTTCATTTTTATAATTTTTATTCAATGAAATTTTAATGACTACAACTTTTCATGGACGCCATATGAAGTTGTAACTTTACAATTTTTTTGAACTGTGGGCTCAACCTGGGCATATTCAATTCAATGGGAAGAGGCAAAAAGGCAGAAAAGGTTGGGGACTTGTGCAATTGTTAATTTGTCTGGGCTATTTGTCATAAGGACTAGGGTCCAATTCATTTTGCAGGTCTTAAATATCAAACTAATGATTGATTAAGATAACATTGCAGTTTTTAGTCCTAAAAGGGGCGAAAACAACAGTACACAGTGAGTGCTGTGAGGCTTTAGAAGTTGCCATGGTTAAACGGCTCTGACAAAAATACAGAATGCAGAATGCCGGACAAAAGCTGAAAATTAGATATGACTGAGCCAGTGATTCAAAACGTTCAGCGAGATCGAGAGGAATTTTTAAATTTTCTTCATAAATTAGTTTAGTCGATCGTAACCTTTATTGGTATGCTGGATGTATACATCGTCATCACCCTCTATGGCGTTTGCGAGCCACTCGGCAATTTTGGTGACAGCTTTTACTATCACAGCTGCAGCCTCAAACGCCTCACTCATGGCCAGAGCTGTCGGGTTCTTGGAGTAGCCCAGAATCTTTGAAGTTTCTCCCAGACAGGCAGAGACGGTGTCTGAGATGGCATCAGCTACTTCCTTGTTGCAGCCACAGGAGGATTGCTGACAGTATACGCCCAACAGTCTCACAGTGGGGATCCGATGAGACACTATGCGGTACCTGAAACCGACCATAGTAACATGTAAAACATTTGCATGCTCTGTTATTAACCAATAGAATTTAACTGAGTTGCTTTTACCAAAACATGAAACACACGACAAAATAATACATCAGAATTCAACATCAAAATTTGGATTTTTTAAATATATTTTATTTGAAATGAATTCTTAGGTAGCATACAAAACGATACACAAAAACCAATAGAATCACATTTTTACCAACACAATGAAAAATTGATTGATAAAGATTTGCAACCTTAAAAATTTCTAAATTTTGCAACGCCGTAACATTAAATTGATGAAATGCATTGAGATGCAAAATTAAGCAAACGATTTCCGGCATCTCATTAATATTGAACAAGTGTGTCGATACGTGTGTTTTTTTTTGTGTGAGTGCGTGCGCGCGCGCGCGCGCGCGTGTGTGTGTGTGTGTGTGTGTGTGTGTGTGTGTGTATGTGTGTGGTGTGTGTGTGTGTGTGTGTGTGTGTGTGTGTGTGTGTGTGCGTGTGTGTGCGTGCGTGTGTGTGTGTGTGTGTGTGTGTGTGTGTGTGTGTGTGTGTGTGTGTGTGTGGGGGGGGGGGGTTGTTGGAAGTGAGGTGAAGGTGGGGGTAAACCTGAAGATGTAATGTGTCTTCTTGAACTCCTGATAGTTATGTGCTTTCATAATCGTGTCCCCAATGGGAATGTCGTCAGTGTGCAAGTACATGTTGCCCAGGATCTCATCCTTCTGTGTCTTGTTCTCTTGTCTTGTTCTCTCAACTCAATCCGCACAACTGTACCGTAGTTCACTGTCATGTCCAAGTCCAGCTGACAACACAACAAACATATGATTATAAACATTTGATTATATCCATTATACCCCCTATGCAGAAGAAAATATCAAAGACAGTGTCTTGGTTAAACAGTTAGTCATGTTTCAAAATATCGGCCTTGAGGTATTAAAAAAGACGCAAACGAATGAGATGTGAATCTTCCAGAACAAACAAAAAATTACTGTAAAAAGAATCATTTTTGAGGAGTTGGCGTTAATTTTTTTAACAATAATGATTGAAAAAAACCTATCTCAGAGCAGAACAACATATTTAACGAAGCTTGCTTGTTGCCTAAGAACCCGGGGCGAGGATTTTCCCCAAAAAGAACGGGGAAAGGAGTGTAAAGAGTGTAAAAAAAACAGATTACACCCTAGTCCCTGCTAATTAGGGGTGAAATAGGGGTGAAACCTCGGCGCGGGAACCAATCAATCGCGAACAAAGAATAGAGTAAACTGTACCCGGGTTGAGGTGGTGGAAATATGAACCGGGTATCCAGACAAAAATTTGCCATGACCAGACACTCCAGAGATAAAATTAGCTATGACTCGAATTAGTGCAACCCAACGCAATTACGTCTTGACTTTGTTGGACAATGCGACTCTGACTCGACAATGCGACGATTCGAACTAACGCGACAATGATCAGACAAAAAAAACATAGTGGCAGTCGCGAAAGTTGGCATAGTCAATCCAACAAAGTCGAGACAAACGCGCTAACTCTCACTAGCGCTAATATGTCGCACTAATTCTCACTAATTCGAGTCATAGCTAAT
>NW_027450962.1:7500-21992 GCF_964194025.1 Convolutriloba macropyga
TTTTGTAAGCAATAATTTATTACATCCAAAAATTAGACAACAATGTTTTTTTCTTCTCTTCTGGTCTAGTTTTATAACGTCAATAGATTAATATGTGGAGGCCATACAAGTACTAATCAAAAATCCTCATCACGAATTAAAAATTTTCTATAAAACAATAATATAAATCATTCTCCCTTCTAGTCAGCGTGCCCCTCTTAGGATTATTGATAGAAAACGTGTGACAAGGCTCTTTTGTTTTTGTAACATAGATACTAATAAAACGTTTTTGTTGTTAGAATTCCGAAAACAAAAAGTTGGCTTGATTTCTGAGGCGAAGTTAGAACTCGTTAGAACCTTTTTATTCATTTCGTAGTTTTATATTTCAAGGGCCAGAACATGAAATTGAAAGACTTGGTGGCAAGTTTTATCTATTTTCATAAACTTTTTATATTCTTTCCGGATTACTAAATCTGAAAACCCAACACTGGAAGACAAAATTTATTATTACACTCGACGCAAAAATTTTAAAATTACGTATTTTTGAGCACAACAACCAAAATGTTACCATGCCCGTCCCAGAAAAAAATTAAAAATACACGCTCAACGATTGATAAGCGACTTTATTTCGAAAATGATAGCAGCTTATAACGATTGCAAAGTGTTCCAATAGACCGAATAATTAGTACTTTATAAAAATTTAAAAACGACTTTCTTAAAAGTTTGCGACAAGTCTTCGAATAAAAGAAGTCGATTTGATTTCTGAAGCGAGATTACACCATTTTGACCGTGCTTCTTTTGTTCAATGCGTTAATTCTTCTTTCAAGTGCCACCGAAAGAAAATGAGCGAATTTTTGGCAATTTTACATCTTTTTTAGAAACCTTTATAATCTTTGCCGATTTTCATATCTCAAAACACAACACTTGTGGAAAAATTTATTTAGTAGAAGGAAAAAGTTTTAAAATTACCTAATTTGGAGGACAGCAATCAGAAGGTTATCATGCCCGTCAGTGGAAAAAAAAGCAACTAAAAACACCCAATCTGCGATTAATAAGACCGATTTTGTCTTGAAATGTGTAGCAGGTTATAAAACCTGCAACGTGTCTCAGTAAACTAAAAAAAATAGTATTTTTCAATTTAACAAGAACTTCTTCGTTTACTGTTTGCTCCAGTAGTCTATGATTCAACGCCAAATATTCCAATTTAATTTTCACCTTGTATTCTTTTTGAATGATTAAGCTACTTTATAAGTTAATGAAAATTTTCAAGAGGGAGAATTTGACAGTCTAACGTTTCCCTTCAGCCGGAACAAGACATTTGGTTCTAAAATACAACTGTTTTTCCAATTTAGAGTCAATTTTAGAGTCCAATACATTTAGAAATTAATTTTTTTTCCCAATAACGAAAACCCAACTGCTTGAAAGCAACAAGAAGTACTCGTAAAAATATTTAAATGTTTTTATAATAAACGTGAGTGGACACTGTATCAAAATGATATCACCCAATCTGACTCCTACTCCAAATGGATGTAATCGAAATGTGTAAACAGGCGAATGCGGGTTCCAGAAGGTTCTACTAGATCAACAGTGCAGTTGGTTTTCACTCATTTGTGTTCATCATGCGGTTGCTGTCCTAGCTTTCTGTGCAGGATTATTCGGAGAATCAGCCAAAGAGGGACCGTCCAAGGCAATGGTACTACTATAACTCTGAACCAGATCAAAAATTAGGTTCTCACTTCTAATCATCGTGCCCCTTTTAGGAGTTTTGAATAAAAAATTGCGACACAGAACTTTGGTTCTTGTTTCATGGATAATTACAGAACGTTTTTGTCGTTAGGTTTTGGAAAAAAAGAAGTCGATTTGATTTCAAGAGCTAAAAATGATAGTGAGCGAGTTTGTGGCAAATTCTCATCTGTTTTTTTTGGAAACGATTCATTTTCTAACTGGATTTCTATATCTCAAAATAAAACACTGGAGGGCAAAACTTAATTCATTGAAGGATAAAAATATTGAAAGTTATGTGTTTTGGAGGACAACAAGCAGATTACCGTAACCGTCCAAGAACAAAACAACTAAAAAGATACATCAAACGGTAAATAAGATCCACTTTGTTTCGAAATGGATAGCATATTACAACAACTGCAACGTGTCTCAAGAGACAAAAAAATGAGTACTTTTCAAATAAATAAAAACTACTCCAGTGTTCAATGGTTCCAGGCCGATCAAACCAAAAAGCTTTTTAACTTTTTTTCAAACCATTCGGTTAATTGATATATCTATAAAATTTTATTTGATTTCTCTTGCGAATTTACAACTTTTTTCTAAGCTTCGGTTTGTTCCTTTCGTAATTCCATCCTTCAACGGCCATAAAATGAAATAGAGCGACTTCATCAAAGGAAAAATTATTATAAATAAGTAATTTGGAGGACAAAAATCGGAAGGTTATCATGCCCGTCACAAAAAAACCATTGACAATCTAGCACAGGTCAGATGTCGTTTCTCTTCAGCTGCAACAATCCAGGTGGCTTTAAAATTCAACTGTTTCTCCAATTTGTCGCCAAAACACCAAAGTTCAAGTTTTTTCCCGATAACCAGAAACCAACTGGTTGAAACCAAGAAAAAGTACTCGTAAAAATATTAAACTGTTTGAATAATAAACGTATGTGAACACTGTATCAGAATGATATTAGCAAGGATCTACCAATAAAAATTCTCCGCTGTCTAATATCAATGTGGTTAAGAAGAAAAATGCAAAACCTTTTTGCGGGCTATGAACGATTAAGTTTCCGCACCATGCACGTATTGCTCTTCCACTTTAACTCCTATTCCAAATGATTGTAATCGAAATGTATAAACCGGCGAATGTGGGTTCCATATGGTGCTACTGAATCAACAATGACTGTGGTTAAGGTTATATGACTGTGGTTAAGGATAAAGTGTGAAACAGATTTGCGGTTGATCAACGATTAATTTCTTGCATCCTACACCTGACTGATTTTACTACGCAATTTCTGCTACTGAAAGCCCTGAATTTTTGTGCAGGAAAATTGACAGAGTCACCCAAAAAGGGACCTCAATGCCAAGAGAAGCACTAGATTTCTAAGCCACATCAAAAATCAAGATTGAAAGATGTCGTTTCTCTTCAGCTGCAACAGGCCAGGTGGCTCTAAAAGTCAACTGTTTCTCCAATTTATCACCGAAACACCAAAGTTCAATTTTTTTCCCGATAACCAGAAACCGCCTGGTTGAAACCAAGAAAAAGTACTCGTAAAAATATTAAACTGTTTGAAAAATAAACGTATGTGGACACTGTATCAGAATGATATTAGCAAGGTTCTGCCAAAAAATTCTCTGCACTCTAATATCAATGTGGTTAAGAAGAAAAATGCAAAACCTCTTTGCGGCCTATGAACGATAAAGTATTCGCATCATGCACGTATTGCTCTTCCACTCTAACTCCTATTTCAAATGATTGTAATCGAAATGTATAAACCGGCGAATGTGGGTTCCAGATGGTGCTACTGAATCAAAAATACAGTTGCTTTTTATTTGTGCGGTTTCACCACGCGGTTGTTATTCTTGAATGTCCCAGCTTTGTGTGCATGATTAATTGGATAATCAGCCAAGGAGGGACCGTCCATGCCAAGGGTAGCGCTAGATTTCTGAGCCAGATCAGAATTTAGGTTCTCTTTTATAGTCAACTCTTATGTAATTTTTTGTTTTGTGGAATGAATTCTTAGAAAACGTTTTTGTCGTTAAGTTTTGGAAAACAAAAAGTCGTTTTGATTACAAGAGCCAAAAATGAAAATGAGCGATATTGTGGAAAATTCTCATCTGTTTTTCTTGGAAACGATTCATTTTCTATCTGGATTTCTATATCTCAAAACAAAACACTGGAGGGCAAAACTTATTTCATTGAAGGATAAAAAAATTAAAAATTACGTGTTTTGGAGGACAACAAGCAGAAGATTACCGTAACCGTCCAAGAAAAAAACAACTAAAAATACACATCAAACGATTAATAAGATCCACTTTGTTTCGAAATGGATAGCATATTACAACAACTGCAACGTGTCTCAAGAGAAAGAAAAATGGGTACTTCTGAATTAAATAAAAACTATTTTGTTTGTTTTTTGTTCCAGTGTTCTAAGGTTCAAAGCCGAACAAGCCAAAAAAACGTTTGAGCTTTTTTTTCAAACCGTTCGGTTACTTGAAAACTAGAGGTCAATTTTTTCAGCAAAACGAAGCTAGTTGTTTCTAAACGTCAACTAATCTTCCAATTTCTAACCAAAATGTTAAATTTCAATTCTTTTCGAGATTCAAAAAACAACTGCCTGAAATCAACAGAAGATACACGTAAACACATTTAATGGTTTGAACAATAAGCGTAAACGGACACTGTATGGAAATGATATTAGAAATTTGAAACAAAAAAATGACAATAGTTTGCATGACTATGGTTAAGGATAAAAATGTGAAACATACCTGCGCCCGATTAACGATTAATTTCTTGAATCCTACATTTGATTGCGTTTTCCACGCGGTTATTGTTGCTGAATACCAAATATTTCTATGCAGGATTATTTAGAGAGTTAACCAAGGTGGAACCGTCCAAGCGAAAGGTAGCGCTAAATCTTTAAACCAGATAATTAATCGTAACTGAAAGTGTGTTTTATTTTGTTTTTAGAAGCTTGATTATTAATCACCAGCCTACCCACAGTTCTTTCCTGCTGATGCAAAACTGATCTCTCTACGCTGTTGTCAAAGCAATGCATTACTATCCAACCAATGTTCACAAGAGATTGCGAGAATTGAATAGTATCATGCAGTTAAAAAATGCTTTCAGACTAAAGAGTACGTCAAAATATCTATGAGGGCAACAGAAGAACTATTGTTTTGGAGAGTTCATGTCTTTCATCAGAATTGAGTTTCCAAATTGCAGACCTTTCCTTTTTTAAAAAATCGATTTCAGGCTCGAACAATTTCATTTGAAACATTAATGAAATTCAATCTCCGTTCTGTACTCGTGCCCCTTTTAGGAGTATTCATTGAAAATATGGCTTTTTGTTATTATAACATATATAGTTATAACAGGTTTTAGTCGGTTAATTTTGAATAAAAAATTCGATTTGAATTCTGAGGCAATTCTACAACTTTTTATAAGTTCTATCTTACTCTTCATTTTGTTCATTTCGTATCTTCATCTTTCAAGTAACACTCAATGAATATATGCAATTTTATGCCAATCTTTCTTCTGTTTCTTTATAAACTTTTATTTATTATGCCGATTTCTCTATCTTAAAACCCAACACTCGGGGACAATTTTATTTAATCAAAACATAAACATTAACATTAACTGTTTTCCAGGACAACAACTAGAAGGTTACCAATCCCGTTCCAGAAAAAAAAACATTCAAAAAAATACACACTCAACGATTGAAAAGAAATTGTTTCAAAATGGATAGCAGATTACAACGCGTGCCACGTGTTCCAATATACCAAATCAAAGCTACTTCTCAAAAAATTGAAACTATTTTGTTTAATGTTTGCTCAAGGTCTATGGTAAGAGACCAAACATGCCAAATAAGTTTTCACATTTTCACATTGTTTTTTCTCAAACAATTAAGTTACTTTTTGTTTTTTTTTGAAAATTTGCAGGTGGTAGAATTTGAAAAACTACATGTCATTTTATTTCAACCGAAAGTAGCAAGGTGTTTCTGAGAGGTCAAATGGTCCTCTTAATTCTAACCAAATGTTTACATTTCAGTTTCTTTCGTGAATCCAAAACCCAACAGCCTTAAATCAACAGAGGATACTCGTAAAAACACATAACTCTTTGAATAAAAACCGTACGTGGACACTATATCGAATTGAAATTAGCAATCTACTAAAAAAAAATTTCGCCGCTAGCTTATATGACTGTGGTTAAGGATAAAGTGTGAAACAGATTTGCGGCTGATTAAAGATTAATTTCTTGCATCCTACACATGATTGATTTCACTACGCAGTTTCTGCTGCTGGAAGCCCTGAAATTTTGTGCAAGAAAATTTGTAGAGTCACCTGAAAGACGGACCTCAATCCCAAGAGAAGCACTAGATTTTTAAGCCAGATCAAAAATCAAGATTGAAAGTGTGTTTTGTATTTAGAAGCTCAATTAGTGCCCACAGTGCTTTCTTGCTTATGCAGTGCGCAACAAAATTGATCTCTCCACGCCGTTGTGAAAACATTGCATTATTACACAACCAATGTTCATCACAGATTGCAGGAGTAGAATGGTATCATGAAGTTAATAAAGGACTTTAGACTTAAGATTACGTTAAAATATATGTGAAGGCAGCAAAACAAATATTTTTAGGGGTGTTTTTGTCTTTCGCACAAATTGAGCTTCCAAAGGGCTGATATTTTTTCCCTTATAATAATCCCTATCAGTCATGAACAATTTTTATCATTACATTAATATAAATCATTCCCTTTTCTAGTCAGCGCGCACCTCTTAGGAGTACTGATAGAAAAACTGTGACATGACTTTTTGTTTTTGTAGCATACAAAATACAGAAAGTTTTCATTGGTAGATTTTTCAATACAAGATGTCGATTTGATTTTTGAGACGAAGTTACAAGTATTTTTCTTAAGCTTCTTTTGGATTATTTCGTAATTTTATCTTTCAGGGGCCAAATAATGAAATTCTGCAAATTTAATGCGGTTTTCATCTGTTTTTTGCAAATGTTTAATTTTTCTCCCCGATTACTTCAACTCAAAACCCAACACTTGGAGACAAATTTATTTCATTGAAAGAAAAAATATTAAAATTACGTGTTTTGGAGGACGAAATTTAGAAGGTTATCATGCCCGTCCCAGGAAAAAATAATGGAAAAAACGCACTCAGTCTTAATAATATCATCTTTGTTTCATATTTAATAGCAGATTATAACACTTGATCAAATAAGTAAAATTTTTCAAATAATTAAGAACCATCTTTTTTTCTGTTTGCTAGAGTAGCTTCTACACAAAATTTTCACACTGTTTTTCCCAAACCATTCGGTTACTTGATAGATCTATAAAAGTTTTCAAGAGGCGGAAATTGACAAGCTAGAGATAATTTTTTTCAACCAAACAAGGCTAGTTGTATCCAAACGTCAAATATTCCTCTAATTTCCAACCAAACCAGTACATTTCATTTTTTTAATAGATCCATAAACCAACTGCCTGAAATCAACAGAAGATACACGTAATTATATTTAACTGTTTGAATAATAAGCGTAAGTGGACACTGTATCGAAATGATTTTAGCAACTTGCAAAAAAACTCCCATCGGTTTGTATGACTGTACTTAAGGATAAAATGTGAAACAAAACTGCAGCCGCTGAACTATTAATTTCATGAATCCTACACTTGATTGTGTTCACCGCGCGGTTGTTGTTGAATTCCCTGTAATTCAATGCAGGATTATTTAGAGAGTTAACCAAGGTGGAACCGTTCAAGCCAAAGGTAGGGCTATATTTCTAAGCCAGATCAATAATCGTGATTGAAAGTGTGTTTTGTTTCTAGAAGCTCGATTATTCATCACCAACCTGCCCACAGTGCATTGTTGTTTATGCAGTGCGTTACAAACTGATCTCTCTACGCCGTTGTCAAAGCAATGTATTACTACACAACCAATGTTCACAAGATATTGCGATATTTGAATGGTATCGTGCAGTTAAAAAATGATTTTAGATTTTAGAGTACCTTTAAATATCGATGAAGGGAGCAGAACAAATATTGCTCGGGGATGTTTTTTCTTTCGTCACAATTGAGCTTCCAAATTGCAGACCATTTTTTTGCTAAAATCGATTTCAGGCATCAACAATTTTTTTGAAAAAATTAATAAAAATTAATCTCCCTTCTCTACGCGTGCCCTTAGGAGTATCCATAGAAAATATCGCACTTCTATGTTTGCAACTTAGGTTTTTGTTGGTTAATTTTGAATACATGTTCGATTTGATTTCTGAGGCAATTCAACAACTTTTTATAAGTTCTATCTTTTTCTTCTTTTTGTTCGTTTCGTATCTTCATCTTTCAATTGCCACCCAATGAATATAAGCAATTTTATGCCCATTTTTTATCAAATACATTATCAATGTAACAAAAACATTATCACTACTTGTTTTTCAGGACAACAATCAGAAGGTTACCAAGCTCGTTCAAGAAAAAAAGCTTTTAAAAATACACACTGAACGATTGATAAGAAACTGTTTCAAAATGGATAGCAGATTACAATGCGTGCCACGTGTTCCAATATACCAAATCAAAGCTACTTCTCAAAAAATTGAATTTATTTTGTTTAATGTTTGCTCAAGGTCTATGGTAAGAGACCAAACATGCCAAATAAGTTTTCACATTGTTTTTTCTCAAACGATTAAGTTACTTTTTGTTTTATTGAAAAATTACAAGTGGTAGAAATTGAAAAACTAGATGTCATTTTACTTTAACCACAAGTAGCTAGGTGTTTCTGAGAGGTCAATTGTTCCTCTTAATTCTAACCAAATGTTTACATTTCAGTTTCCTCGTAAAAACTCGTAAAAACTCGTAAAAACAGTTAACTGTTTCAATAACAACCGCAACTGGACACTGTATCGAAATGATATTAGCGATTTGCTAAAAAAAAGTTCGCCTCGGGTTTATTTGACTGTGGTTAGGGATAAAATTGTGAAACAGATTTGCGGCTGATTAACGATTAAATTCTTGCATTCTACACTTGATTGATTTCACTACGGAATTGTTGTTGTTGGATGCCCTGGATTTCTATGCAGGAATATTTTCAGTGTCTTCCAAGGAGGGACCGTCCATCCCAAAAGAAGAACTAGATTTCTAAGCCAGATCAAAAATCAAGATTGAATGTGTATTTTGTATTTAGAATCTCAATTAGTGACCACAGTGCTTCCCTGCTTACGCACTGCGTTACAAATTGATCCCGCGCAACTCTTAGGAGTATTGATAGAAAAAGTCTGAAATGACTTTTAGTTTTTGTAGCACACAAACTTACAGAACGTTTTAATTGGTAGGTTTTTGGATACAAGAAACCAATTTGATTTTTGAGACCAAGTTACAAGTTTTTTTCTTCAGCTTCTTTTGGATTATTTCGTAATTTTATCTTTCAGGGGCCAAATAATGAAATTCTGCAACTTTAATGCAGTTTTCATCTGTTTATTGGAAACCAAATTAATTTTCACATTGTTTCTTCGAATGATTAAATTGATTTCTTTTTTTATTAAATTTTCGAGGAGGGAGATTTGGACATGCTAGATGTCGGTTTTCTTCAGCCAAAGCAGTTAGGCGTTTTTAAAGGTCAACTGGCCCCTGCTTCTTTTCAACCAAAAAATTAAATGTGCAATTTTTATGAATATCCTAAATCCAACTGCCTCGAACCAACAGAAAAGTACTCGTAAAACAATTAAGTCTTTAAATTATAAACGTAAGTGAAAATTGTATCAAAATGATATTAACAACGAGCTACAAACAAATTCGCCACTGTTTTACATGACTGTCGTCAAGGAAAAATACAAGAAGAGTATTTGCAGCCAATTAAAAATTAATTTCTTGCATCCTCCACGTGTTGCTCTACCACTCTATCTCCTATTCCAACTAGCTGTAATCGAACTCTGTAACTGGGCGATTCCAGGAGCCAGATGGTGCTACTGGATCAACTTGCAATTTGTTTTTCACTTGTTTGGTTTCACCACGCGGTTGGTGTTCTTGGATGTCCTAACTTTCTTGCAGGATTAATTGGAGAATCAACCAAGGAGGGACCGTCCATGACAAGGGTAGCGCTAGATTTCTGAGCCAGATCAAAATTACGATTGAAAGTGTGTTTTGCTTTCAGAAGCTCAACTATTTATCACCAGCTTCTCCATATTGGTTTCCTGCTTATGCAGTGCGTTGCACAGGGATCTCGTTACACCGTTGTGAAAGCATTCCATTGCTACACAACCAATATTAAGAGATTTCGAGAGTTGAATGGTATCATAAAAAGGAAAAATTGTTTTAGATTTTAGAGTACGTTAAAAATTTTATGAAGGCAGCAGAGTAAATATTGCTTGGGGTGTTTCGGTTTTTCGTCAAAATTGAACTTCCAAATGGGCAGACCATTTTTTTCTTGACAGAATCCCTATCTCGCATGAACAATTTTTATTAAAACAGTAATACAAATCAATCCCTATTCTAGTCAGTGTGCCCCTCTTAGGAGTACTGACTGAAAAAAATTGACATACTTTTTTGTTTTTGAAGCATAGAAACATACTGAACGCTTTCTTCGTAGACTTTTGAACACAAGAAATCAATTTGATTTCTGAGGCAAAGTTACAACTTTTTTCTTCAGCTTCTTTTTTTAATATCGTAACTTTATCTGTCAAAGGCCAAAGATTGAAATTGAGCAACTTTAAAGCAGTTTTTTATCTGTTTAAAAAAACCCTTATTTTGTTTTCCAAATAAAACCCAACTAAAACCCATCTCAAAACCCAACTACTTGGGAAAAGTTTTTTTGCATCGAAGGACAAAATTTTAAAATTAAAAGTTTTTTGAACAAAATTCAGAAATTTATCAATCCCGGCCCAGGAAAAAAAAACAACTAAAAAAGGGGATTATAACACTTGCAACGTGTTCCAATAGACAAAATAAACAGCACTTTTTGAATAATTAAAAACTACTTTGTTTACTGTTTGCTCCAGAAATCTATGGTTCGAGGCCAAAAATTTCAGATTAGTTTTCACATTGCTTTTTTTACTAAAAATTTACAAGAGGGAAAATGAGACCAACTAGATGTCGTTTTTCTTCAACATATAATAGCGAGTTGATTCTAAAAGTTAACTGTTCCTTTAATTTCTAACAAAAACTTTTTTATTTCATTTTTTCTGAATGCCCAAAACGCACGCAACTGCCTCGAACCAACAGAACTTATTCGTAAAAAACATTTATTTGTCTGAACAAACTTTTTAGGTGGATACAGTATCAAAATGATACCAGCAAGGTGCTACAAAAAATCCTCACAGGTTTATATGACTGTGGTTAAAGATCAAAATGTGAAACAAATTTGCGGCCGGTTAACGACTAATTTCTTGCATCCTACACTTGATTCTATTCACCACGCGGTTGTTGCTATTTAATGTTCTAGTCTTTTGAGCAAGATTAGTTGGAGAGTTAGCCAAGGACGCACCGTCTCTGGCAAGGGTGTCGCTTGATTTCTGAGAGATCAAAAATTATTATTGAAAGTCTGTTTTGATTCCTAAAGCGCGTTTAATCATCACCAGACTGCTCATAGTGCTTTCCTGCTTATGCTGTGCGTTACAAACTGATCTCTCTACCGCGTTGTGAAAGCAATCCATTACTACACAACCGATGTCCATCGGACGTTTCGAAGAGAGTTGAATGGTACCATGAAGTACAGAAACTCTTTTAGATTTTAGTGTATGTCAAAATATCTATGCTGACAGCAGAACAAATATTGCTAAAGATTGTATCTTTGAAAATTGAAATTCCCAAAGGCAGATCGTTTTCCTTTCTTAAATGGATTGAACTGGATTTTCTTAATCAATAGTTCATTATATCCAAAATTTATACAGCAATAAACTTTTCGGGTCTTTCCCATTATAGCCCCCCATGAAATTATAGCCCCCCATTATGGTATAATTACCATGATTGGGCGGCTATAGGTTATGTGACCACTAAGCTGGGGGGGATATAATGGGAAAGACCCAAATTTTCTTCTCTTCTTGTCTGTTTTTATAACGACAACAGAACAATATGGGGGTAATACAAGTACGCATCAAAAATCCCTTTCATGCATCAACAATTTTAGTTAAAACATAAACAAAATCATTTCCGCTTCTAGTGAGCATGCCCCTCTTAGGAGTTTTGATTAAAAAAACGTGTGACAAGACATTTTCGTTTTTGTAGAATAGAGACTTACAGAACCTTTTTGGCGATAAGTCTTCGAATAAAAGAAGTTGACTTGATTTCTGTGGCAACATTACACAATTTTGCCCGTATTTCTTTGTTCATTTCGTTACTTCGTCTTTCAAACTCCACCAAATGAAATTGAGCAAACTTGTGGCAATTTTTAATCTGCTTTTTAGACACCTTCAAATTTTTTTGCCGATTTTATATCTCAAAACCCACTCGTGGACAAATGTTTCATCGAAGGCAAAATAATGAAATTACATAATTTGGAGGACAACAATCAGAAAATTACCATAAAAAACAACTAAAAAAACCCAATCATCGATTAAGAAGATCGATTTCGTTTTGAAATTGATAGCAGATTATAACATCTGCAAACTGACTTAAAAGACCGAAAAAATTGTACCTTTCAAATTTTTAAGAATTACTTCGATTACTGTTTGCTCCAGTAGTCTATGGTTCAAAGCCAAAAATTCCAAATCAATTGTTGACGTTTCAAGTGATGAAGTTAATTTTATATTGTTGAAATATTTCAAGAAGGAGAATTTGACAGACTATATGTCGTTTTTCTTAAGCTCAAACGAGCCAGATGGTTCTAAAAGTTAAATGTTTCTCTAATTTCTTGTGAAATGTTCACAATTCAATTTTTTTTTTGGATGTCCGAAACCCAAGTGCCTGATACCAACATAAAATACTCGTAAAAACATTTAACTGTTTGAATAATAAACGTATGTGAACACTGTATCAAATTGATATTAACAAGGCGCTACAAAGAAATTCTCCGCAGTTTAGTATCACTAGGGTTAAGGAAAAAAAGGGAAAAAACTTTGCGGCCGATGAACGATTAACGTCTGCATCCTACACGTATTGCTCTCCCACTTTAACTCCTATTCCAAATAGTTGTAATCGAACTGTGTAACTGGGCGATTCCAGGAGCCATATGGTGCTACTGGATCAGCTTTCAATTTGCTTTTTACTTGTTAGTTTTACCACGTGGTTGGTGTTCTTGAATGTCCTAACTTTCTTGCAGGATTAATTGGAGAATCAACCAAGGAGGGACCGTCCATGACAAGGGTAGCGCTAGATTTCTTAGCCAGGTCAAAAATAGGTTTTAAAGTGTGTTTTTAACTTAGAAGGTCGATTATTTATCATCAGCCTCCCCATAGTGCTATCCTGCTTATGTAGTGCGTTACAAAGTGATCTCTCTACCCAATGCAATCTTGTACTACACAACCAAAGTCCATCAGAATTTCCGGGAGTTGAACGGTATCATGATTTTAAAAAATGCTTTTAGACCTTAGATTACGTTAGAATGTTTATGCAGTCAGCAGAACAAAAATTGCTGAAGCCTGTTTTTGTCTTTCTTCAAAATTGAGCTTGCAAAGGGCAGGCCATTTTTCTTTGTTGATAGCAGATACGAAATTGACAGAGTTCCCGACTTTGAGTTTATTTTTATTGCTATTTTTTTAACGGAAGATGTTCCCTAATTGTGATCCACTGCTCAATTAACTCAGTTTGCTGAGTTTGCAGGTGATATTGTTTGTCTGTATAGTTGTCGTTTGCTTTGATAATATCTCTTTTTTAACACAAATTATGTAACTTGTTTGCCAATTAAAAAACGAGCATGCTCTTATATTGCAAGTAGCGCTGTGCATATGACTTTATTTTTGCAAAATTTTCAATAAGTTTCCAACAACTTTTTTTTTACTGCTGCTGAAGTAGTAGCAATGGTCATTACCTGCGATAAAAACAGTTGTCAGATCTTTTGGCGCTGAGTTTTGTGCGAGTAAAATTAATTTGTATCTCTTCATTATAATCTACACACTTTTTATGGGGTTGCAAATGCGACGTGGGAAAAATTGTTTAAAAATCTTAACAATCTGAGAAAAGGTAGCACAATAAAACGTTTGACGATGTCTCTAAGCTTGAAGGTCCAACATGCATGTGTCGAAAGGGACACCGAACTCCCAGGACGAATAACATGTAGTTGCTTTAGAACCACCTTTCTAATTGCGTTTGAGATTGAGACACCATTGTCAACACAAAACTTTCTGCATTTGCAATGTAAATCTCACCTTTTAGGTTATTCTGTTGCTCAGTGTTATTAGTAACAGCAAGGGGAATATACTCTAGGATAGGATGTTTCCTTGTAAAAATCGCATTATAATTTTATGTAAAAAACTATGATTTTGGTTCTTTTCCAAAAATTTCGTATCGTGATAGCTGAATATTCGACAGATTAGAGTTCTCAGGTTCAAAGGATCCTGTATTTCGTAAGTCAGTTGCTGCTGATAATCTTGTCGGCGAGAACCTTACTTGTGGTGGAGATAGTCCTGTTATAATTGTACTGATAATGGAAATCTCGCAATGAGAACTTGGCGGAATTATATATGAATTTTGTTATATTCTCACTTGTCGCAAAAACAGTAAATTCTTCGTTCAACTGAAAAACAAAAATAAAAGTTTGGTCACTTTTGCGTCATTCCACGACTACATCGTTTCAGCGACTTCTTCCGAATCGCCAAAACTTCACGATGATCAGTAATTCTTGATATGTTTTTCAGATAAGTAAAAATTTC
>NW_027450963.1:0-34773 GCF_964194025.1 Convolutriloba macropyga
CTATGACACTCGGGTCCGGAATAATTGTAAAGAGCACTTGCCGGAATAATACCTATTTATAATGTTGTTTAGACACAATGTCCAAGTGATAATCTACCTTTTTTCCTATCCAAGATACAACAAGAATTGTTTCCGAATGGTACTCTAATTGCACTGTGGATATTGCGTATCAAATTGGGTTGCATATGAATAACTCCTTGACTCGATGAAAATTCTCATCTTAAAGTTGCTATTCGCAAAATTTGCAAATTCTGAATACCCAACTTCAAACTAAACTACAAGATTGAATATGAGATCTCCCATATCACGTTTGAATGAATTTGCATCACGCCAATGAAACAAAATTTATGACGTAATTAAACTTTATCTGGCAAAGATAGACAGATCGTTTCAGCTGGTCAAAAACTGTGTTTTCGGCAAAGCAAGATTTATGGATACTGTTTCCTTTTACCTTGAATATCGGAGAATTACGGATCAATGCACAAAATAAGAACCTCACAGAAAAAATCAGTTTCGCGACTCAAAGGGACACAAAAAAGCAACTAAACAATTGTTATAGGATCCAATATTTGACTGTTGAATACAGAATATTTGTCAGGTCATCGTTGAGAGAAACACTTTTGTTTTAAGATGAACGCAAACTTCACGTGTTGAACTGATGTAAGCTGAACGATATATTAAACTAAATAATAAGTAAGCTCAATTCCAAAACTTAGCGTTGTATTTAAGTCATGATACATCTAAAATCCAATCACAAATATAAACGTTAAATTTATGTTTAAATTTAAGTTCTACGCATAAAACACCAGAACTATGCAGGATCTTCGATTAGAAGTGCCCGCATTAAGTAAAATCTTCGCAAAATTATTTTGGGTCAGCGTTAAATTTAACGCATCTATATGTAAAGATCTACGCTTAGAGGCAAAAAACTGTTTGAGATCTATGCCAAGAAATCAAGTTTTCAACTGCAAATCTTACAAAAGTTATATTTTTAAATGTTACCCATCAACCCGGCATGATCCAGCTACTTCCGTAGCTGATCTCGTTCAGAAAGCCACGAGAGAACGAATGGGGCCGAGGCAGATGTTACAACTGTTAAAATGCGAAGTTGTTTAAAATTTGCAATAATACGTTTAATTTATGTTGCATCTAGGTTACATCTTTAATTCATGTTTGAGGTTTTAAGGAGTGATTACGCTCAGCATAGATTTAACATAGTTTTTTTATTTATTTAAGTTTTGAGTTTGTTTGTATCTAGTTTTGAGTTTCTAAGCAGAGACAATTTTGCGTTTTTGCGTGTAGATCTCACATAGTTTGCGTTTCAAAGGGTAATTGTTGCCTAACTTTCTTTTTTAAGCTTAGGTTTTACACATAAAGAAGATTTTTACTGTAGATTCTGCATATTTCTGCGTTTGGAAGCGCCGACATCACATAATTTTGGCGTCTCGAAATGTAGATCTGAGGTAATTTTGAATTTTATAAGAGTACATCTTACAATAAACCAACGCTACGATGTTATGAGGTTTAATTCAGTAAAGTTTACATCTTATATAATGTGTTGTTAAAATTGGTGTTGATCATGCGTAAACTCACGTTCAGCAAATTGATTGATCTTTCATATTACAAATTTTATTTTCGCTGACTCTTGCTTGACTTCAGCGCTTAAGTTTTACGCATGGAAAAAAATAATAAAAAAAGTACTTGCCCATCAAAAATATAGAAAGTGTTTTGGGTTTGCGTGTCGGGCCCGGGGTAGTTAGGTAGCTTGGGTGGGAGGGGAGCTTAAGCTTCGTAGATAAATTCGAGGGAAGGTAGTTGGTGAAGGGGTAGTAAGTTTGGGAGAGGGGAGATACAAGAGGGGGTTTTGGGGGATCTGGGTTAGGTGCGGTGATGTGGGGGTCTGGAGGGTGTGTGGAAATGTTGAGTAGGTGAAAGTGTGGGAGCGTATAAGGTATTTTTTGTCCTTTTTAGATAGTGAGGAGTGGGTTGATACATGAGGGCGAGGTAAGCGAGTAGGGTGTTTGTAAATAGGAAGCCGGGGAAGGTGTTAGGTTGGTTGGCGACGGCAGGTAGATACGGGTAAGTTGGTGGGGAAGAAGAAGTCTGAAAAACGAAGAGGGCCTATATTGGATGAAAATTTGTAAAAATGACCTTTCGGATCAGAAAGTACCAGCATTTTATAAATACTATTTATTAGAAATTAATTAACTATTCAAATTCAATGTTCGAAAACATTAGTCAGCATTGTGGAGTTCAGCAAGAGTTGGTGTTCGACAAGTGAGAAGTCAAAGTTCAATTTAAAAAAAAAAACAAAATTGTTTGAACAAAAAAACGTTGCCGTATAATACCGCAACCAACTCGAAGAGTGATTCGTTATATCTATGAAATAAACATACAAGACTCACAAAAAATAGAGTGGAAGGATTCAGACAAAGAGTAGAAGGATAGAGTAGAAAGACTATCACAAAAAATAGAGTAGAAGGAATCAGATAAAACACAGTAACAAAATTTAGACAAAACAAGGCGGCTCGGTAATGTGCGATCGCACATAAGGTTCCGACCCCGCTCATCCACAATTTTGGCGTAATTGTCTAACAAATGAGGAACAGATAGAAAAACACAAAAAGTTCAAGTATTTTTCTTGAAAAAAACTGGTGTATGAACAAAAAGATAGCCTCCAAAGCAAATAAGTCAGTGGAGTGAAAAATGATTCATTAGATTGATGAGATATGCCGATATTAAGAAAGCGAGCGAAGACGAACGGCAAAATCAAACAACAACAACAAACATTAATTACATCAAAAAAATTATGTCCGTTTTAAAAAACAAAACTTAATAACAAAGTCAAAATAGCGTCAGATAAAACTGAAAATAAACAAAATAACTTGTAATTCACCAGAAGAAATGGTTTTTCACCAGTTCATAATAAAGCTCGGTAACAATTAGACAAAAACGAACAGAAACTTTAAAGTTAGAAAATTCGCTGAATTTTAAAAAAAAACAACTAATTTCAAAGTAATGAAAACCATCAGGAATCAACTAAAATTTCCCATAGGTTTAGACTTACCAATACTTCTATATAAGGGAATTAAGAACTCTTGGTATTCAATTTTTTATGAAGTTACAAAAAGAACAACAAATAGACAACAATCTAAAAGTCAATCAAATCTTGCCAGAAAATGGTTTGGAAGCCGTAAAGCCATACTTTGGCCCCCAAAATATGTTCGATTGCACCTTTGTCAAACACCAATATTGTCCTATGTGGCCGCTCATTAATGAAAATAAGCAACAATTAGACAAAAATGAAAAAAAAGGCAAAATTATGTAATACTTGTTTTTTATCGAAAAAAAAATTAATTCCAAGGACATGAAAGCCATTAATTACAAAATGAAAAAATTGAATAGGATCGTCCATTCTTCCAAAGGAAGCCCTTGAGATCTGCAATTATCCAGAATATGTCTTATGTCTACAAAAAGAACGTCAAATATGAAGAAAATCAAAAATTTTGTGGAAAACCCGTAAGCAAGCCAGTAAAGTCATAAGGATTAAAACATTAGATTTTGTGACACCAATCCCTTTTGACACCTTCCCTTGACAAAAATAATGTCATATTTAACCTTTAATTATCGAACAGACAATAAAAGGAACAAAATTGCGAAGTTGAAATGTTTTTTTTTTTCATTTTGGAAAACAATTGTTTTCAAAGTCATGAAAGCCATTATCTATCTTCTAATATCAGAACACCGGCTCACCTACTCTTCCAGGAAAAGCTAATCGAACCGGGTCATTGTACAGGAATTTTAATACGAGTAAAAAGACAAAGCAAAACGACAGCTAAAGACAAATTTAAAAATTTCAATTAAATTCTTCGAGAAAGTATTGTCGAAGCGGTAAAGAACCACAATCAATACCTTTAAGGATTTAAATATTATCAATTGTGCGTTAGTTTGAACGCGAAAAATGTGATATATGAATTGACAATAACGTGATAATTTGACAAAATTAGAAAAAATGAAAAATGGTCAAATACCTAAAAAATAAGAAAAATAATTGTGAAATCTTGTAGTATCAAAGCCAGAACACCCTAACTTAAGGCGTAAAACCGAAATAAAGACTACATTTGAATTCAGCAGAAACAAAGAGCACTCTTTGATTGCTGATCCTAAGCTACAAGTTGACCAAAGTAAGAGAAAAACGGAGGCAAATTTCAATAAGCCATTTTTTTTTAAAAATCAAATATTTTAAAAGGCAAAATGACCATAAGCTTTCAAGCAATCAACTAGATAAACTACTTGCGAGATAATTAGGGAGCCAATAGGACCTATCACTAGTGAGTTTTGATTTGAAATGTTCTGCTATTTAATTAATATAAAAAAAGATCAATTTTTTTTATAAAAAACCGACTGATGACAATCCGAATTATTTTTGGATTGTAACGGTCCATGATTGGTACAGAAATAGTCCTGCTAATGTTGATTGTCCATTAGGAAAGTTTAATATTTGGAATGTCATTGATATAGATATTTTGTTTGTTAAAAAATCAAACGTAAATGCTTCGTTTTTGATAATCAACGAATAAAGTTAACAAAAAACGGCATAGTTTTATTTACAGAGCACTCTCAACGGAAGTTGAAGTGGAAATAGCCCCCTTTTCAGTCTACAAAGATTGTGTTAGTTGTGTTTGGATATGCACTTCCTGCAAATTTAATCAGAAGGGACTAAAGAAACTTATTTCGTGCTGTTTTTGATGAAAAATTCTGAATTTTGTGAAATTTTTAGCCGTAATTTGTGACAAAAAAAATCAATGAAAATAGTCGACAATGTATTTTCTCTTTAAACGTAAAATCAACAACATTTTCATGAAAAATTTTATTAAATTTTATCAAAATTGGCAAAAATTTTAGTTAAAAATACAGAAAAAAGGTGAATGAAATCAACGGAATTCACTCTATTTTCTCGAAAGTTTAAACCCCGATATCTCCCTGTCAAAAACGAGAATCAAAAAAATCTTTTTAATTCCATATTCTACGCTGGACAAGCTTTCTAATGATACCAGTCTCAACTCTCTACGATGAATATATCGATCGGCCAAAATTGACTGAACAAAAAAAACCCAGTTGAGTATATGGTTCCCCCCCCCTCTAGAGGGGTCGGAATATTTAGCTTTGATCTTATACATTTCAGATCTTTATTTAGCGTTCAGCTTTCATAAGTTGCAAACTTAAAGTTTTGCGTCTATCTTAAATAAAATCGCGTTTAACTAAATCTTGATCTTTCAAATATAGTACTTAACAGTTAAAATTAGTGAGTTTTCGGCTCCACAGCCAGTTTATTAGGGTATAACCCTAATTAGTCAGGTTTTTTATGTAATAAATTTGTTTTTAAGTGTGAATTATGATTTAAGTAGGTTTTCCTTAAGTAACTCATCCTCCCAAATCAAAATTGTCCAAAAATTCGGAATAAAAAACTCCCTGAAAGAAAACAATTTTTTGCCGGCTTCTGAGTTGTAAAACAAATTTCTTTCCAAGTTCTTAATTGGTGAAATGATCCAAGACGTTTTGGTTGTTTACTTAATAGGTAATAGCTACCGTAATTTAAAGGATTACAAATAGATATTAAATCAAACGATCAGAAGAAAGCTCAATTCTAGTTTAGCCAGTTAAAACTGAAATATTGGAACATAAAAGATGCTTCGTTTTCTAATAGTGAAAAAAAAAACAAAAATCAAAAGCAGTTTTATTCATCCTGTACGATTCATTTGTTTCTAATGTTTGACATCTCATACCATCGAGCGATATTTTGTACCAACGAGCAAAATAATTGTTCCGACCCCACTTGTGAGGGGGGGAGCTATATACTCTAATGGGTTTTTTTTGTTCAGTCAATTTTGGCCGATCGATATATTCGTCGTAGAGAACTTTGAGTAATATCATTAAAAAGCTGGTCCAGCGTAGAATTCAAAATTAAAAAGAGTTTTTTGATTTTCGTTTTTTTCGAGGAGTTATTGAGGATTGAATTTTTGTGTGAACACGGGATATTTGTTCACTTTTAGTGTAATTTTTCTCCAAATTAAAATATTTTCTATAAAATTAGTATTTCAAAATTAAATTTCACGCCAAAAAATGGACCGATGTTGTGTTCCTAATAGACTAAAGGCGATAAAAACTAGTTCTGGTCTCATAGGGAAGTTCACTATAAAAAAAATCGAATGCTATTTGAGAGCTCTTTTTTTCATAAAACTTTACTCTTTTTTGCCTTTTTAACTCACCTAGAGACAAGACACTTTTTAAATCAAAGTTCTATCAATGATAAAACTTCTTTACAGTCGAATCAAGCCCAATGAACAAAAAACATCGTTTTCAAGGAATTGCTCATGATTTTTTTTTGGCTTCGATTCTGAGTTTTCGTAATTTTAAATGAAAATTTGATTTTTTTTGAGGTTTTACTAATTGTTTAGAGCCATATGGCATGGATTCTCTGACTAACCGTGCAATATGACCCATAATGAGCATTAAGTGAACATAAGTAGTGCTTTGAGGGTACAGCTAATGGCTGTTAACACTTAAAAATAATTTTTCGAGTTTTTTTAACAAAAAAGAGGCATAAATTTATTATCGTGAATTGTAAGTCAGTCCAGGGATGACAACAACCTCTTCCGTCCTACTGCAACCAAAGTTAATCTGGTTAGGGTTTTTATCTTCTAACTATTGGGTATATGACTTCAATGACACAAGATTAGAAAAAATTAAAAAAAAATTTTTTTGACATTTTCGTATTATTGGTTACTTTTGAAATCCTATCACATTACCCAAATTTTGTTAGCTCCCGTTGGCTTGCATAAGACGTTCAGCGGATCACAGATAACAATTTCATAGGAAAATTTATGGTTTAAATGGCTTCGACACGTTCTTCTCGCTTTTTTCTATTGAATTTTCGGTTTCTGACTGTTTTGGCTGTTGTTTCAATAGTCATAAGACTTATTGTGATGTCTTATTGAACACTTATTCATGACAAACAAAAATGTTATCCCATCGGGGCATTTTTGAACGTATTTATTGTCTTCCGTTGAAAGCTATTAAGAAGGCTGTTAAGAATTTAAAAATGTTCTTTCGAAAATTTTTTTAAAACACTAACAAGTCTTAAATTTTTTTCGAGATCTGTTAGTCAGTGTCAGTGTTGACAGGACCTACTTGCTTTCTACTGCAACCAAAATGGATCTGGATAGCGGTTTTATCTTCTAACTGTTGGTTAAATGACTTGAATGACACAAGATTTCAATTTTCTTTAAATTTTTTTTTATTCGATATTTTTGTATTATTGGTTACTTTTGAACCCTTATCACATTCTCCACACATTATACTTATTATCAGAATGTTATTCTAATCCCTTTAGCTTAGAGAGGACTTTGGACTTTAAGTGGATCACAGATAAAGTTTTCAGAGAAAAACTAATGGTTTAATTGGCTTCGACACTTTCTTCTCGCATTTTTCTAATGATTTTTGGTTTTTGCCTATTTTTGTTTTTGTTTTCACAGACATAAGACTTTTTATGATGTCTTTTTATTTATCTATGCATGAAAAACATCTTTATCCTCCCACCGGTTTTTATCTGAGCGTACTTATTGAGCTTTGTTGAAGGATTTTGAATTTAATGGCTGTTAAGAGTTTAAAAATGTTTCTTCAAAATTTTTTTTGAACATTAACCAATCCTTAACTTTTTTTTCGTGACCTGTTGTTCGAAATCTGTGCTAAGCTAACATAATTGCTTTCCATTCTACTGCAGCCAAAATTTATCTGGTTAGCGGTTTTATCTTCTACCTTTTAGTTTTAAAACTTCAATGCCACAAGATTTCATAATTTTTTTTTGAATTTTCGGGTACTTTTTCACTTTTGGATCCTTTTAAACTCTTATCACATCATCCTACTGCTGATAGTCTACCTTAAATTAGGGAAGAAGTTCAACGGATCATAGATAAAGTTTTCAGAGAAGAGCTTATGATTTGAATTGCTTCGATATTTTATTCTGGCATTTTTCTAGTGAATTTTTGGTTTTTGCCAGTCTCTGTTGTTGTTTTCATAGTCAAAAACTTGTTGTGGGGTCTTAATGATGAAATTTGATTGGCAAAAAAACTCTTTGTCCTATCGAGGCATAGTTTAGTGTGTTTACTGGCTTCCGTTGAAAGCTAATGAATTTAATGGCGTTGATAATACGTGTTTTCTCAAAATTTTCGTGGTTCTAATGTATTCGTTCATAATTATTGATCTCGGAAGTTATATTGATAATAAAAAGAAATCCCATTGCTCTTGAAAATTAATTAAAAATAGCGAACTTTTCACTGAAAAATCATTTTTTAATGCCTTCGACACTTTTCTCGCTTAATTTTTTTCTTGATATTGTTGTTTTTGTTCTTTAGGTAGCCGTAAATTGCCGACAGGTCTCTTAGGCTTCTGAATGAGGATTGCATAAATGATGTTTCACAAAGCAGTCAGTTTACAGCGAATATTCTTGATATTTATGATAAACATATCGAAATATTTTTCAAACTTTTCAGTTTTTGTTGCTCTTTTCGTCAAATTGTAACTTTTTTTCATCAATGAGAGGACCCAATTTCTTGCTTTTCAAGAGACAACACATCTATTTGTTTTGTTGTTGGACAATATCTGTTTTTCTGAACGTTTATTGAGCGGCCAATTTTGTTGTTTGTTTCAGACCAATCGCGTAATAACAGATCCCAATGGTTTTCAAATGTGGCCCAAGTAAACTTATTTAATCTCTCTTCAGCTGAATTAGTAGAAGTAACAATTAAATTAAAATACATAATATTCAGATGATAGCTAATTATTTTAGTGGTAGCTATAGTTTGTGTTTTCGCAAATCGTTTGTAATTTTTTGAGCTTCTCTTTAGTTCGTTTCTATGGCTTAGTCTAACCAAAGACAGAACCTTTTGGTTTTGTAATGACTTTTTGGTAATTTATCAAGGATTATTTAGTTAAAAGCTAAATGTTGATTAATTTCTAATTTTCACCTCACTGTTCGTTCTTTTTGTCGACTTGTTACCTAGTCTCATTAAGAAAACTTTCCATCTGCTGTATTGTTTTCTCAAAATACGTGTTTTCTCAAAATTTTCGTGGGTCTAATGTATTCGTTCATAATTATTGATCTCGGAAGTTATATTGATAATAAAAAGAAATCCCATTGCTCTTGAAAATTAATTAAAAATAGTGAAATTTTCACTGAAAAATCATTTTTTAATGCCTTCGACACTTTTCTCGCTTAATTTTTTTCTTGATATTGTTGTTTTTGTTCTTTAGGTAGCCGTAAATTGCCGACAGGTCTCTTAGGCTTCTGAATGAGGATTGCATAAATGATGTTTCACAAAGCAGTCAGTTTACAGCGAATATTCTTGATATTTATGATAAACATATCGAAATATTTTTCAAACTTTTCAGTTTTTGTTGCTCTTTTCGTCAAATTGTAACTTTTTTTCATCAATGAGAGGACCCAATTTCTTGCTTTTCAAGAGACAACACATCTATTTGTTTTGTTGTTGGACAATATCTGTTTTTCTGAACGTTTATTGAGCGGCCAATTTTGTTGTTTGTTTCAGACCAATCGCGTAATAACAGATCCCAATGGTTTTCAAATGTGGCCCAAGTAAATTTATTTAATCTCTCTTCAGCTGAATTAGTAGAAGTAACAATTGAATTAAAATACATAATATTCAGATGATAGCTAATTATTTTAGTGGTAGCTATAGTTTGTGTTTTCGCAAATCGTTTGTAATTTTTTGAGCTTCTCTTTAGTTCGTTTCTATGGCTTAGTCTAACCAAAGACAGAACCTTTTGGTTTTGTAATGACTTTTTGGTAATTTATCAAGGATTATTTAGTTAAAAGCTAAATGTTGATTAATTTCTAATTTTCACCTCACTGTTCGTTCTTTTTGTCGACTTGTTACCTAGTCTCATTAAGAAAACTTTCCATCTGCTGTATTGTTAGGAAAAAGTAAACTTGTGTAGTAAAGGTTTTATCTGACTGCATTTTGACGTTGTTACTAGGTGTTCTCAAATTTAGATAATTAGTTTTTGCCGTGAAACTTTTGTATGCGCTAATTTTTTTGTTTGTTCTTTTTTGTCTCTTAGTCTCTTTAATGTCAGATCACGTTGGCGCTGTAATGAGACATGGCATTCTGTAATTCAATTAGTAGATAGGTTGTGTAACGATTGTTTTAAACTCAAACATTTATTTTTGTTATCTCTTCATTTGGTTTACAATTTAGTCCAAAATTTAGACGAGCTCGGGTCGGAACATCATGTGCGAACGCACATTAACGAGCCGCCTTGTTAGATCTTCTTTCTCTAAGAATTATTTTAGCTATTATGCCAGTAGAAAAATCGTTTCTGATAAGAATTTTTTTAAAAATCTCGTTCAATTTTCGGAGTTATTACGACAATTTTGCTGCTGAGTTGACAAGTTTGGTAAACAGAGCCTCGATAATTTTTAATTCACATTTGGCTCACATCTTTCAGACACCAACAAAATTTTTTAAAAAGTTTTGGATCTATTCTTTTTTGCATCCGCCCCCAGCTTCGTGGTTTTAAATCTTTTATGCATGGTCGGTGCTAATATTTTAACATTTAATTTACGTAAGATCTACCATATAAACGCAAGGTTGTTTAAGTTCTACACTTAGAAACGAAAAATTGTTTGATAAGCGGTAACTAGCGTTAACAATTAAAACATTTCACCGGAGTTTTTTTCATAATTTTACTGAGGCGTCAAATTTTTGTCTCTAAATTCAACGCATACGCCACAAAGTTGTCAACGAAAATGCCTGTGAAGTAACGCAACCTTTAACCTTTTTACATCACCTCTTTTGAAATTTTGCCAAACTTACACTGTCTGGTGAAAAGCGCATATATGGTGGAAAGAGATTCTAATTGCTAAACAAAGAACTATAATGAAAATAACAGAGGAAAAGCATGAATTGAGGTTGCGAAATGCTTACGAACTGCTACAGTAGCCTCAGATTGTGAAAGTTGGCGTCGTTTATAGCGCTAACCTGTTTCAGATTATTATAACGTTTTTATTAAAAATTAAACAAATGCTGAAATTAAACGAACGCGTTGCTCAAAAAGTTTTCTTTTACTTTATTTTATTATTGGAAATTTTTTCCGTCTCATCTTCAGCGCTTTGTTAACGCAGCTTAGTGTTTCTGTAACGTTTCGCCCCAGCTATGGCGTTAAAAATAAATAAAACCATACGAGGTGCTACTATTCCTTGCTGAAAGACCCAATTGACCTCTATTTTTTGCAATTTTTAGGTGGTATAAGAAATGGTACTCCTGGAACGGTTCGGTTAGTAAAAGAACGCCAATCAGATGATGAATTGTTTCTTTAGCTTCCTTACTAATTTTTCTTGTTCAATGGGATCAGGTTCCATTTTTCGTTTCAAGAGGTTAGCAAATTCTATTGCAAGTGCAAACAAGGGATGTCGGCCAGCTTGCACAAAATTCTGATGCGCTCAAAACACCGCGTGCGCTAAATGTGCGCCCAAAACTGTCTCTGATCATACCATTCCCATCCGGAAGTGACCTCTGATCAGACCCAAATCAGACCATTGTCCAGACGATTGTGCGCGTCAGATGACATCTGATCAGACTATCCCCAGACCCAAATGCCACTTATCAGACCATCTTCTGAACATCTTCCGACCACCTCCAGACCATCGTCCAGACGATTGTGCGACCATGACCCAGACGATTGTGCGCTTCAGATGACCCCTGATCAGACTATCCCCAGACCCAAATGCGACTGATCAGACCATCTTCTGAACATCTTCCGACCACCTCCAGACCATCGTCCAGACGATTGTGCGACCATGACCCAGACGATTGTGCGCTTCAGATGACCCCTGATCAGACTATCCCCAGACCCAAATGCGACTGATCAGACCATCTTCTGAACATCTTCCGACCACCTCCAGAATATCGTACCAACAATTGTTCGCGTCAGATGAGCTCTGATCAGACCATTCCCATCCGCAAGTGACCTATGATCAGACCATTCCCATCCGGAACCAAAACCCAGACCCTGTAATTATGGTCTGGGAACACACCGTGTGCGTTGGACATCGGATGATCAGAGGTCACTTCCGCACCTCAACCTGGGCACCTCAACCTCAAACTGAGCACCTCAACCAGGGATACTCTTAGAAAGAGGCTCAACGGAAGAACTGTTGCTTCGCGTAATTTTTCGACGCATGGAGTTTTTTTAGATAAAAAATTAGGCTCAAAACTCTGATTTAATTCAACATTTTTCGAAAATTTTTCGACGTTTGCATTATTTAAGAGGTGTATAAAATATAGATAAAAAATCAGTTGCACAGTTTAAATTTTGTGGTTTTGGGAAGAAGCGTTATCGGGTTATTTTTTTACAACTTGCTATTCGTGTTAAGACTTGCTATAATGGTAGCGCCCCAATATTTTACAAAAATGGATTTCATTAAACAGTTGTTTTGTGTCCTCGACAAACCTGCAGTTAACCCCTAATTGTCCTTATGATTATCTACAACACACTGATGGGTTACCCGGGTATGTTGTTAAGGAAAATATAAAAAAACCTGGGTTACAAACAAAGTAGTCGTAATTTGCGCTCTACCTAATAGCTGCAATTCCATGGACCTATATTTTACGAAACCAAATTGTGAGCTCAAAAAGAGTTGTCTCACAATCGGGATAAGAGGTTTGATTTAGGGAATTTCAAAAGGCGTTGCAGTTTTTGAGGAAAAACTGATTGGTGTACTTTTGAGAAACTGAAACTCAATATTGACAGAAACGATGATTTCAACGTTTTTATTGAAATTTTCACTTGATTTCATTGAGTGTCGAACCCCACTTGAGAGGGGAGGAACTATATGCCCAAAAGGGTTCTTTTGTTCCGACAATTTTGATGGATCGATATATTCATCTTAAAAAATATTAGTGGTATCATTAAAACGCTCGTCCAGCGTTAAATTCGAAAATAAAAAGCTTTTTAGAATTTCTTTTTTTTCGAGGAGTTATCGAGGTTGAAGGTTTTGTGTGAACACGTGATATTTGGCATCATTTTCTTAACTTTTAGGGGAATTTTCGTTCAAATTAAAATTTTTTTCTATGAACATAGTAATTCAAAATTACATTTTGGAACCAAGGAAACAATTTTGTGTTTCTATCGGAGAAAGAGCGATAAAAAGAATACTTCAGGTCTCATAGGGAAGTCTACTATCAAAATAATTCGAATTCTAATTGAGAGCTCCTTTTTTAGAAAATGTTTCATATTTTTTTTTGTTTTTTAAGTCACCTAGAGACTGGTCTTTTTTCATATCGAGGTTCCGTTAATGACACCCCACATTTACAGTCAAATAAAGCCCAATGAAAACAAAATTGTTTTCAAGGAATCGCTCTTGTTTTTTTGCTTCGACTCTGAGTTTTTGTAACTTTAACGAAAATTTAAATTTTTTTATGTTTTACATAAAATTGGAAGTCCTCTGGCATAGAATAACAAATTGTGCAATAGGTTTCGTAATGAGCATTAGGTGAGCCTATCTAGTGCTTTAAATGGACAGCTAATGGCTGTTAAGACTTTGAAAATGAATTTTTGGATATTTTTTTCAACATTAACCAATCATAAACTTTTTTTCGTGAATTGTAAGTCTCAGCAATTACAGGACCCCTTTCTTCCTACTACAACAAAAATTAACCTGGTTAGCAGTTTTGTCTTCTAACTATTGGTCATGTGATACCAAAGGATATCATCCTTTGTTATTTATTTGATGTAGTACATTTTAATACGATGCTCTTAATTTAGTTCAATTTATTTGCCCTTCATCATTCAGTTCATACTTTGTTCAATTCTTGTCTTATGATCAATTCAATACTTCCTTTCTTGGTTTCCCGCTTCGTGATCTGACATGTCTGATCACACCTTCTAGATTTGCTTATAAGCACTTCAGTTCACTTTTCAAGTTTTGCCATTCAGTATCAGTTGAATAACTCTCTTTCCAAACCCGCTCCGCGAGTAAGCATAAAATACTCAAGTCAGGATTTCGCTCAGCTAATCACAATTTCAATAATAGTAAACGCTATTAACTACTCAATAATCATAAAGTACGACATGGCGCAGTCAGCAAACAAGCGTACACCACTCGGGATAGACGCTTTCTGGGATAAACCAACATCCGACCAATCTCTTCGCTGTGAGAAATGGAGAGTGCAATACAAATTGGCAATATTGGCAAAAGAGAATATATTTCTCGACATTCTACTTGGACCCAAACCCGAAATGGTGGACCTCCCACTCGAACCAATATACGAGGAAACGAGATTCGGCTATTTTTCACAATCGGAGAGGGAAAGGAATGCTCGCAACGCACAAAAGGTGAATTGGCAAAATAAATGCCAACGGCTGATCGAGATCGGCACATTGTGCGGTGACATTTCGTGGTCACTTGCGGATCGCAAAACAGTGTCTCTCCTCTATCTGAGTATCGGAGTGGAAGGACGTCGCATTCTTAACTGCAAAAACCCGCACATCATGATTGATACTCTATCTACTGCAGAATTTTGGAAGATCGCGGAAGAGGCATTCATCCGCCCCCAAAAAATCACTTTTGATCGTCACGTTTTCCTAATTGCGAAACAACTCCGGGGAAAAACAGTAGAACATTTCTACGGTAAACTAAAAGAATCGGCAGAAAAGTGCGACTTCAAAAATAAAGAGGAGACTTTGATTCGTGATGTATTCATCACTAACTTGATTGATCCGGAAATTCAAAAAGAACTTCTCAAACAGACAGTTAAACCGCGTCAGGCTTTAGAATTAGCAATCAGTATGGAACTCGGGATGCGTTATCAACCCCAAATTCAAAAGCACAACAAGATTCTCATTTTAGCCAATGTTAACGCGACACAGTTTCCAAAGAGCTCTCGAAAACCAAATTGGTCAAATCCGAAACATTTTCAGAGACAAAACAACCGCTCCATTCTCTATTGTTCAAACTGTAGGGGAATTCGGCTTCCCAATCACCGCGTTAAATGTATCGCAAAAGTTAAAACTTGCGATAATTGTGGACTCTTAAATCACTTTGCAAAAGTCGGAAACAAAAAAACGCAAAACCACAAAACTCTAAGAAAAGGGCTGTAAGCGCTGTAGAAGAAGAACCACATCCGGAAGATTCAGTGAACTGCCTTCAACCAGCTAAACTCTATGAATCAGATTACAGCAGCGGGGAGGATAATACGGTTGCGGTAATCGAAAATTCTGTAGAGAAAGTTGAGTGCCTCAACATGCCCATCAAAATCGTTAATATCACTACTACACTGCTCGTGGACTCCGGAAGCGCATGCTGTATTCTCAATCGCTCACTCGCGTCGCAAGTGGTACAAAGCGGTCCTCGCGCTATCTGGATCAGCAAAAAAGAGTTCCCACAACTTCTGACTTTCTCGATTGAGCCAATTCATGTCTAAGGAAAGATACAATCTCCAATCATAAGCAACAGATGTACTTTTTATTCAGCAACATTCCCCGTCGTAACTGATGGTTGCGAATATCTAATTGGCCGAGACTTGTTTGATCAACTCGGATTAGCAATGACACAATCTACATCCCTTAGAGTTAATGTCGTCAACAACATTTCTTCTTCGTCAGAATTTAAAGAAAAAAACCCAAAAACTTTTCCGGAATTAATATCTCGCATTGGATCTAAAAATCATCTAGCTAAATATAAATTTCACAAATACTTTCAACTTAGATATCAAAAAGTCAGACATATTCCGATCAACCTGCAAGATAAAGTCAATAACGGAGTTAAGAAATTACTAGACAAGAACATATAATAAAACTTTCTAACTGTCCTGATAAATAATTCATATCACCAATAGTGGTCACTGTAAAAAAAGATCAAACAATCAAGCTTGCGCTGGTTTCTAAAAAATCAAATAAAGTCATTAACAAGAAAAAATATGAAATGCCCAGTATCGACACAATTATCGAATCTATTTCTCAGCAAATTAGTGCTCCCGCGTTGCAAGACACATTATATTTTTCTACGCTAGATTTGAAGTACGCGTACAGTCAATTAAATCTGGATACTAACACGGCAAACCAATGTAGCTTTAACATAAATATTGGGCATTTCAACAATAAAGCTTGCGCTGGTTTCTAAAATATTAAATAAAGTCATTCACAAGAACAAATATGAAATGCCCAATATCGACACAATTATCTAATCTACTTTTCAGAAAATCAGTGCTCCCGCGTTGCAAGACACATTATATTTTTCTACGCTAGATTTGAAGTACGCGTACAGTCAATTAAATCTGGATACTAACACGGCAAACCAATGTAGCTTTAACATAATTAGCGGTGATATGATTGCTGCTTACAGATTTCAAACAGGATTTTACGCGTAAACAGATATGCCAGCAGAATTTCAAAAAGCAATGGATTATACCCTAATTGGTCTAAAGAATACCTATTGTTTCTTAGACGACATTTTAGTTGTGAGCAAGGGGTCACTGGAAGAACATAAACGTTATGTTATGAGCTGTCTTAGACTTTAGATGACAAAAACTTTAGAATAAACCATCCAAAATGTCACTTCGCGAAACTAGAAATTGTTTGGCTAGGGTATCATATTTCTCAATCGGGTATCTTGCCCATCGAGTGTAAAACGTCTGCTATATTAGCTCTTGAAGCCCCGAAATCTCTAAAGAAACTCCGTTCTTTTCTGGGGTCGGTACATTATATCGTTAAATTTATTCCGAATCTTTCTCAAAATAGTCACCCTCTCCGTCCTTTGCTGAAAAAGACATCTAAATTATCTGGACCAAAGCGCACTATAACGCTAAAGAAAATAATCACTATAAAATGTGATGCGTTCTGCTCTGGTCTTGGAGCAGCACTTGAACAATTGACAGTTGATGGGTGGAAACCAATCGCATTTACGTCTCCATTTTTAAACCTTGCAAAGAACGATATAGCGTAAACAAACTCGACTTTCTCGGAGTAGTCTGTTCTATTGAATATCTCAAAACTTACCTCTATGGTAAACATTTTACAGTTATTACCGATCATAGAGCTCTCTTGTCTATCCTGAAAGAAATAGATCGAATAAATCCTACAATAATCGATTAAATCGCTGGATTGATCGTTTACTTCCATATATATTTGACATTGAACGTTTACCAGGTGCAAAAATGGGTCTAGTTGACTATATTTCTAGACAACCGAATCAAAAAGTTAAGTAAGTCTCTCCCAATGATGAGGAATTTGTTGTCGCCAAAATAAAGTTAATTTCTGCATCTATTAATTCACTTGACTTAAACACTTCAGAACCTGCGTCTCAGTTACATATATTAATAAAAGCACACGATCTCGCATTGCAAATCACACCTAAAATTAAGGCCAACAATCAGGCGATAAACTTAATTAGCGCACACGCAGGACGAGTACACAAACATAATTATTCTATCTCTCTCGCTCCGTGAACGCCAGCCTCAAATACTAACCGTAGGTTAAAAAATTAAAAAATGTAGATCCCGCGTCGCAATTATCACTTAACAATTCTTTTGCTAGGCGAAATACAAGTGGGTAAACAATCATTCAAAATCGGAGTAGCAGATATCTCGCTAAGCGCGAAACTTACTTGAATAAGTCCAATTTCCCGCCAATTAAACAACATTCCACAAATAATCCTAAAGGTCACGACCCACAATTAGCATAAGTGCTTTTTGCCTTAAATCAATCTACAAATCAGTTGAATAGTTTCTCAAAATTAAATCATAAATTCGATATAAATTATATCAACACAACAACACATAAGATGCCTTCAAAGAAACGTATCACCAGAGTCCGTTTCAATGATGTTTCTCATAGCGCAATTCCAATTTCATCGACAGCGACATCCTCAAGCGCCGCGAATCAGGCCACAAACTCCGTGAATGCAATTCGCGCTCCGAATCATCCGGCAGCTCCCCCATCCGCTACTCGTACCACAAATCCGCAAACAATTTTAACCCCAACATCCCCAGCCCTATCTTCTAACCCCAGCACACCCCTCACACCAAGCCCTCAAGTCTCTATATTAGATCACATTATTGGAAAAATCTTCAGCAAATCACTGATCGCATCATTAACGAGAAATGACGCCCTATTAAAAGAAGTCCGCGACTGCATCTTGAATAATAACGAAAGTCGTTCAAAAGCCCTCAACGCATATATCCATTCATATTGGAAGGATCTACACGTTCGATCCGGCTGCGTTTGTATTGATGAAAAGGTGGCAATACCAAACGTATTGCGAGAGGCCTTATTCGAAGATATACACGCAAGCCACCCGGGTACAAGGGAGATGATTTTTATGGCCGCGCACTGCTGGTGGCCATATATGAACCGTGAGATAATTGTCAAAGCAACAGAGTGCAAACCCTGCACTGCTAATGGTAAGAACTTAAAACTTGTAATCCCTGCTAAACAATTTAAAGCTCATATACCAAATCAAGAATTGCAAATTGATTTTGGAGACCTTTCTTTGACGAAAAAGGTAATGAAGTATACTTCTTAGCTGCTATAGACCGATTTTCTGAATATCCAACTGCATGTTTATATGAAAAGGCCCATGGGCCGAATGTTCTCAAATTTTTGGACATGTATATAGAAAATCATGGTATACCACGCTCCATGACGCTCCATCAAGCGAAATGTTTAATTGGAATTCAAGTAAGGACTTTCTACAATAAGAACAAAATTCAAATTATTGAAGCTCCAGTTAATGATTGTTGTGTTATTGGTTTGGTGAAAGATTAATTCAAACAATTGAAAATAGATTGGCATGTAGTAAAGAAGAGAAATCTGCAAGTAACCCATTTCATGTAAGACATGCATTAAAAACACTCATTCATCAATTGCGAATCTGCTAACAGAAAACAAGAAAGATCTCGCCATTCGAAGCACATTTTGGTCGAAAAACTAAAACCCTGCTTAGGGTAATCGCTACAAAACCTAGATTGTCTAATCTGTCTACCGAAAATATTGTCAATCATTATTTAGATGAGGACACTGTAAAACCTGAGGCAATCCTTCCCGATGACAAATGGGTAAACGGATACCGCAGCGACATAGAAGTGGAAATCGGGATGACTCGCGCAGCGAGAGAAGCAGGTCAACGCGAACAAGCGAACACGGATGGCGAATCAAGCTTTATACGCACAAAGACGTGCCGCCCAAAACCAATGACAGAGCGAGCAGTGCAACTCAAACTGGCCCGCAAAGTGCACGGAAAAAGAAGGTCCAAGAAAAATTTGGAGGGCCTCTATGAAGTGTTAGAGCCAGGATCCAACATACTGAAGTTCAGCCCAACGACTTCCACCATCAAAGAGCCAAGCAAACCCACGGTAACAGTCCGCAATAGCGATATTGCAAAATTCGGCACGACACAGAAAAGAGACTCCACTAAAGGTTTACGCGGATGGAAGAGGTCATCGAACGTGCGAGAAATTAGTAGAAGAACAAGATCAATCACACATTAAGCAATTCAAGCGCAAACTTAAAGGCGATTAAAGAATGAAGCATAGAAAGCGGGATCCGAGCAGCTGAGTATCTTTGTCACGCTCTAACATATCGCTAGCGAAGCGAGGGCGAATTCCGAAAATCCCAAATTTTGTTGCTCTCCGAACTCAAACTGTTTTACCCCAACATGATTTGCCAAGCGAATTGGTTATTCGACAACAATCGGCTTCCTCATTGGCACTTCAACAAGTGGATTCCGCTCCAACACACGGCAAACGTTCCTCAGATAGAAATATACGAAGCCCGTCATATTATGGTTTTGAATCGTCATCAGATTCAATAATTACAGCCCCTCCCAAACGTCCACGCAAAGCGGGAGATGTTGAAAAATATCAGCTGCCACCTGAATTGATTGTCGAAACTTTCCAGCACATTGCGGATCGACAGCCGGACGAAACCAACATATCACCGATAACAGGAGACGTCTCGCCACCCGCCCCGCAAAATCCATCACTTCTGGATATTGATACTCCGACGTTGGTGCACTCTATGACGGTATTCGAAGCCGAAAATCAAGAAAAGATGGATCAGTAAAGCGCGAATAAAAACTGAATTCTACTTCAAACTGATACAACTTTTAAATTAATATTACCTATTTCTTAGCCATGATAACCAGTACATATATTGTTATTATTCGTTTAACGTGGGACCAAGTATTAATTTGTAAATATTGTTATTATTTTGATACATACAAAATTGCTATTGCCACAATTTTCTTTGTCGAACCAAGGGGTATGTGATACCCAAAGATATCATCCTTTGTTTTTTATTTGATATAGTACCTTTTAATACGATGCTATTAATATTGTTCAATTTATTTGCCTTTCATCATTCAGTTCATATTTTGTTCAGTTCTTGTCTTATGATTATTTCAATACTTCCTCTATTGGTTTCCCGCTTCGTGATCAGACATGTCTTATCATAAATTCTAAATTTGCTTATAAGCACTTCAGTTCACTTTTCAAGTTTTGCGATTCAATATCAGTTGAATAACTCTCTTTTCAAACCCCCGAGTGAGCATAAAATGCTCAAGTCAGGATTTCGCTCCGCGAATTACATTATCAATAATAGTAAACGCACCCGAGTCGAGAGTAACTACTCTATAATAATAAAGTACGACAGGTGATTTGACTTCAATGTCACAAGATTTCAAAAAGAAAATTAAAATTTTTGTACATTTTCGTATCATTGGTTCCTTTTGAAATCTTAGCGCATTATCTTATTTTTGATAACTCCCATTGGCTTAAAATATACGTTCAATGGAACATAGATAAAGTTTTCAGAGAAAAACGCATGGTTTAAATGGCTTCGACACTATCTTCCCGCACTTTTCTACTGAGTTTTTGGTTTTTGCCTGTATTTGTTGTTGTTTTCATAGTCATCAGAGTTATTGTGATGCCTTGTTGATTACTCATGCTTGACAAGCATCCTTTTTCCCATCGAGGCATAACTTTTTTTGACATTCGTTGCAATCTATTGAACTTAATGGCTGTCAAGACTTAAAAAAAAGATATTTCGAAAAAATTTTTGAACCATAATCAATCGTAAATTTATTTTCGTGAACTATAAGTCATTCTCAGTATTGTAAGGACCGTTTTTGTTTCTACTTCAACCAATCTTTATGTACTAGTTATTGGTTTTATCTTCTAACTGTTGCTTTTATTACTTCGATGCCCGAGTTTTGAATTTTTTTTAATTTTTGGATACTTTTTTCGTACTTTTGGTACCTTTTGAATTCTTATCATATTATTATAGTATTGATAGCTTCCAATGGCTTAGAGTATACGTTCACTGGATCACAGATATTGTTTTCGGAGATAAGCTTATGGTGCAAATGACCCCGACTTTTCCTCGCTCTTCTCTACCTACTTTTTGGATTTTTCCTGTGTTTGTTGTTGTTTTCAAAGACCATGATTTGTTGCAATGACCTATTGATGACTTAAGAACGAAAAAAATCGTTGTTGTTCCGTCGAGGAATAGTTTAGCGTCTTTATTGGCTTCTGTCGAAATCTATTGAATTTAAAGGCGTTGATACTACAGTTTTCCTCCAAAAATTTTGTGATTTTGTTGTGTTTGTTCTTATTTCTTGGTTTTTGTAGTCATATTGATAAAAAAATCCATTGCTCTTTAGGAATGAGTAGAAAAAGAAAAGTTTTTACTGAAATTTTATTTGTTAATGATTTTTCGCTCGACAATTTTTTCGCTCATATTTTTGAATTTGCGGTTTTTGCCTGTTTTTTTTATTCTTTGTATAGCCGTAAAAATTTGATCAGTCTCATTTGCTGGTAATTAAATACTGAACGAATGATGATACCTGAGGCAACCAGTTAATAGTGAATAGACATAAAACTTATGATATAATACGTTTTCAAAAAATTTTAATTTTTTTCAGTGTTTGTTGTTCTTTTCGTCAACTGGTAACTTATTCACATCATTGAGAGTTCCTATCTAATTCCCTGTAATTCAAAATTTAACATTTCTGCTGATATTATGTCGTAACTGATGTTTTTTGTTGAACAATATGCGCTTTCATAGAAATTTTGTGAGTGGTATATTTGTTTCCTTTTCTGGCACATTCGGGTAATAACAGATCACAATAAGTTGCAAATTTGGCCCAGATGAATTTCTTATATTTATCAGTATATTTTTCAGCTGTATTAATATATGTATAAAAACTGAAACAAAAATACATTTTATTTAGATATTAGCTTGTGATTTTAATGGCTTCAATAGTTTGTGTTTTCTTAAATTGTTTGTAATTGTTTTTGTTTTTCTGTATCTTTAGCCTGTTCCCATGTCTTAGTCTAACCAATGACAGATTCCATTGGTCTTATAATATTTTTTTTTTAATTTATCAAAAATTATTTTGTTATAAGCTAATAATTTATAAGAGTTTTTGAATTATTTGGTTTGAAAAAAGTTGATTAATTTTTGAATTTCTCTTGCCGACTTGTTACCTAGTCTCATTAAGGAAGATTTTTGTCTCCGGTATTGTTAGGAATAACTAAATTTGTGTAGTTAAGGTTTTGACTGATAGCATTTTGAAGTTGTTAACAGGTGCTTTTAATTTTAGATATTGAGTTTTTGCTTATTTAGTTGTTTTTTGTAGTTTTTTTAATGGCATATCTCGTGAGCGTTATAATGAGGCATGGCATCATGTGATTCAATTAGTAGTTAAATTTTGTATTGAGTTTTTAAACTCAAACATCTGTTTTTGTTATCTCTTCATTTGATTGACAATTAAGTCAAAAATGTAGATGAGCTCGGGTCGGAACATCATTTGCGAACGCTCATTAATGAGCCTCCTTGTACTTTAACTCTTTTTTTCGAACTCTAAAAAAATCAAATCGTAGAATCTCTAATAGGGGCTAATGAAACAATCAGAGGTTTAAACTAGAGACTTTTTACAAGTAGCTATGATCAATAATCAGAAAAATTGCTTTGTCTGTTGTGACTGGCTGATCACTTTCTCATTAACAACATTTATTCATATATCAAGAAAGTGTATGGTAATCAATATGAGTTATGCACCAGGCAGAAAAGAACAACAATAGTCTGAGTAAACTAATCTCATATTCTGTTTTGATAGTTTTGTATCTATAGTCCCTCGGGCCGCTGCGGCATGGTCATACTTTTCAAGCGATTGCAATATCTCAATAACCAAAAGCTCATGATCAAAACAAATAGATTAGCGGCTTGGTGGGTTAGCCCAATATAACTGATCTCATGTCAACGGCAGAAGAGGCACCTTCATCCACCCTCAAGCAACAAATCCCAAGACGTGCATGCAGAAGATACTACAGAGCGCTAACGAGGAGATGATTATGTGGCACGACGTGAAAAACAAGTAACACCTATACCAAAGCGAGCATCTTAGAAGACTGCAAGGTCTGCAAGAGCTTCGGGCTCTCTCCCCATTTGTGACTTCGTATACTGCGAACGGGACCGTGCAAGCAGAGTCACAGCGATCTGAAAAACAAACATACCAGTAGTTCACGAACCGTCTCAAAGTTGACGAGAACGAACCGTCAATACGTGCCCGATCGTCAAGAAGTCGAACAGGTTCACAAAATTGATTTGCATTCTATCAGAAATGTTAATTTAACTCTCCAACCAAAATGTTGCCCGTCTACTTTGTGAGGAGACTTGTTTAAATAGCCGACCTTTGAGCAGAGACCTTACCTTTTGAGCCGCCCTCTATTTTTCTCCTTCTCTTACACTCATTATTTCCGAGTACTCTACAATATGACAAAAAATTGATTTTTTTTTGCAAAGAAGAAGGAAGTGATAACTGAAGTGAAATGAAATATGTTTGCGTGTCATTTAGTTATCTTTTGCATCTCGAACTCAGTTGCAAAGGACTATGCAAGAGGCAAAAACCGAAGCAACGAGCCGGAGCGGGTTGCAATCTTCTCTGCAACAGGTGTGTGCGAAACAACGAACAGGAAAGAGTAAATAAGCGCATTAGGAAAATGGAATGTTGTCTGACGACTTTTGAGGTCGCAAAAAATGACGCAAGTAAATCGTCAAATAACGTGCAAGTAAATCAAATAACGTGCAAGTAAAACGTGCAAGTAAATCGTCAAATAATATGCTGAGGCTATAGATGTTACGCAAAAAATTAATTACCTGTTCTGAGGTGGCCGATATAACAAAAGGCGGAATGGATCAAACAAATACATGTACTGGGGGTCAGGGCGGACCTCGTCAAACAAAATTCGAAAACCTAGTCTCAAGTACCGAAGCAAATACTGGATATCATAGACATGAGTAACGACTTGGCAAAATTGACCAACCGAGGGAAAAAAACCGACAACTGTGATTGTCAATTTATTGAACACTAATCAGATTGATTATATAGGTAAAGAGGCTGAAAAGCGATCCGAACTAAATGAAAAAGGATTACTTGTATTTGCAGATATATTTAAATAGGAGGCGAAGCAGGGCAAACAATATCCTAATGAGGGACAAAATCTGCTTCAACAAGTCGTATTGCAAGAAAAAGGAACCCGGGCCGAGGTGTCCACCCCTAATACACCTTTATTAAGCGAGATTAGGGTGTAAAGCGTTTTCCACTCTTAAATAACAGGGAAAAGAGTGTAAGAGTGTAATTTTAAGAAAATTACACTCTTTTTACACTCTTTACACTCTTCAATCCACTCTTTTTACACTCTTAAAAATTACACTCTTTCGTCCAAAATATTTAGTGGGGAAAAGAGTGAAAAGTATAATTTTGAAGCGATTACACTCTTAGAAAAACACCGCAATTTTGAAGAAATTACACTCTTAGAAATACACTACAATTACACTGTTTTGTCCACTTATTTCCTTCTTTTCAACGGGTGTAAATCTTGTCCAGGCTCCGCACAAAGAAAAAAAATTACAGAAATTTGTGCTTCAATAATAAAAATTTGATCTACGTCTTCAACCCAGAATGGAGAGGAGGAAGATACAGATGACAATGAAGCCTTTTTTCGTTTTGTTTTTTGGTTTGGCCTGTCTTTGTTCTTCTTTCTGCAGTAGAACAGACATTTGCAGGTCAATGGCATGTCTGATTCATTGCATAACGAGTTTCAAATGCACCTTTTCAACGCCGCCGGTTGCAATCTATTTGTTTTAATGTCACTGAAACCACTGAATTATATAAAAAAGAAAAAGAATTAGGATTACGGATTAATGAAGCGTCGAGTTAGGCGAAGAAAATGTCGAACTTCAAGAAAAACAATTGTTAATAACTTTTTGAAGATGACGGATTAGAAAGCCTATGTTAGCCTTTTTTTGTGACAACGTACTTTATGAGTTTGTGTAGAAGTAACTGTTCATATTTTGATTTGTTCACAAAATTTAAATGAACCGTCGAATTAGGTGAAGAATTAGTCGAACTTCATGAAAAACGTCTGTTAAAAACTTTTTTAAGAAGACGAGTTAGAATGTCTATATTAGCATTTTTTGTTGCCGTGACAACGCACTTTATGAGTTTGTGTAGAAGTAACTGCCCATATTTTGATTTGTTCACAAAATTTAAATGAACCGTCGAATTAGGTGAAGAAATAGTCGAACTTCATGAAAAACGTCTGTTAAAAACTTTTTTAAGAAGACAAGTTAGAATGTCTATGTTAGCCTTTTTTTGTTACCGTGACAACGTACTTTATCAGTTTGTGTAGAAGTAACTGCCCATATTTTGATTTTTTCACAAAATTTAAATGAACTGTCGGATTTGGTGAAGAAATAGTCGAACTTCATGAAAAACGTCTGTTAAAAACTTTTTTTAAGAAGACGAGTTAGAAGGTCTATGTTAGCCTTTTTTGTAGCCGTGACAACGTACTCTATGAGTTTGTGTAGAAATAACTGCCCATATTTTGATTTGTTCACAAAATTTAAATGAACCGTCGGATTAGGTGAAAAAACAGTCGAACTTCATGCAAAACGTCTGTTAATAACTTTTTGAAGAAGACGAGTTAGAAAGTCTATGTTAGCTGTTAGCCCATTTTGTTGCCATGATAACGTACAAAATGAATTTGTGTAGAATTGGAGGAGGGAAACACACCCAACTCATAATGGAAAAATCTCATGAGTTGATTTTTTTAAATCAAATTGAGATATTTCCGACACTACTGTAGCTAAATTTATAGACTCGTTTATTGCATCTGATCAGACTACCGCGTGCTTTCGAGACGGTTTAAGGGCCGAGGATTTTGCCCAAGAATAACGGGGAAACGAGTGTAAAGTGTGTAAAAATAATATTTTTACACCGTTAGTGCCCCCCTTATTAAGGGTTTAATAACGGGGAAAAGAGTGTAAAGAGTGTAAAAATAATATTTTTACACCGTTAGTGCCCCCCTTATTAAGTGTGGAATTGCATATTAAAGTGTAATTTACGGTTGTAAATGATTAAAGAAGAGTGCACAAAAGAGTGAACAATAAGTTTTAACGGTGTAATAGAGAGTGTAACAATATGTTTTAACGGTGTAATAAAGAGTGTAAAAATAAGTTTTAACGGTGTAATAAGAAGTGTAAAAATAAGTTTCAACAGTGTAATCAAAAGAGTGTAAAAATAAGTTATTCCACTCTTTTTTCACCGTTAAGTCTTAAAATTACACCTCTAAAATTACACTCTAACAGGTAATTCCACCCTTAATAAGGGGGCACTAACGGAGTAAAAATATCATTTTTAAACTCTTTACACTCTTTTCCCCGATATTTTTGGGCAAAATCTTGGGCTCGGGAATTGAAACAAACAATACAGTGAAATAAAATTGACCAGGTTCCTAAATATTCTACATATATATATATATATGCCCGCGGTTAAGTCAATCTCGAAAGCAGATAGAAGATTACAAACTCTTACCCTCATTAAGTACTTTGCGTGAATGTGAATTGGCTGAACAAAAATTATGAGTCATCTCAACAGTTAGTGGACAAGTAAGCAGGCTACTCTGACTACCAGAGCTGAGAAAACCGTAGGAAGACATATGGCGGTGGTCTAATGGCAGTCAAAAGCCGTATCAAATCTGAACGACTGAAAACTGACCCAATTTACTGCTCAGTCACATGTAGACCAGAATCGAATCACTAAGTGATCAAAACATCTGTTTTCTACAACCCACCAGAAGGGATTAGGTACACATAGGCAACCAAAAAAGAAACATTGAAATATTGCTAAATTCAATGTTAAAAAGCAAATCACTTTGGTATCATCATTTCTCCGGAAGCAATTCAGAACAGTTTCACAGGTGAGGACAACAAGTAACAGGCTGTTCTCAACTTGTCCGATAATGTATTATCTCAACAAGAGGTAGATCTCTCGACTCGAGTATAGCACCTTTGTGGGATGTAACTTTCATTAAAAACTGCTCCTTTTTTGCAAGCTCTAACATGAAATTAAATAAGACCTATAATTGTTTGGATCACAAAGCTATCAGACTTCTCGACCGAAGGTCAAGATTATGCCCATGATTGAAAATTTCCACAGATTCGGAAGAACCACAGATTCGGTTTTAATGCAACCTGCCATAGCATTTTTAACAAATTGTGCGTGGGGTTATATACTTTTTCCGCCCCAACCGCAAGAGATAGAAACAAAAGCTGTTGAACTAAATAAGTCACATTAGCAGGAAGGTCTACAAGAAATAGAAGTGTTGTACAATTAAACAAACTCTTCGGCTCTCTGATGGACACTGCTGTCCTACGAGGATAAAGGCATCAGTGGTCACTGGAACCCCTGGATCACCCCAACTAGCGAATGTTTTTGAGAAATCTGAAAAGTTAGGTAACACTTTTTTTGCCAAAACCCACAAGCTAACTGGAAACAGCTGTTGCCAAGCTGCATAACAGAGAAAGAGAAGCTGCTAAAGTAAGAAAAATATTATTATCAGGATAAAGAATGATGTCCATAAGAAACACAAACAAAATTTTCAAGCACCTTGAAAATTTAAATGAGTTTGCAAAACAACCAAAACTTTGCTGAGCGACCAAAACTTGACATCACTCCACTGGAAAAAGAAAGTGTATTCGAGCTAGATAACGTCTAAGACTCGAACTACACAAAACGTAAAAGAACAGTCTTTATTCAAGATAAAAATACGTATTTTTCTACGATAAGCTCTTACTCGATCATACATAACAATCCTGACGTTGGTACACATAAGATATCTAAAGTAACACTGGCGGCAAATAGACAGGACCTGTTAGCCTTTTGTGAGTCAATAGAGGTCAATTCAGCTCTAATGTGACGTAATTTGGCCTTGCTTTGGCCTTAAAGTTAAACCATTCAATGCATTTTGTTACTCGAATAATTTTATATCTAAGTCATCTTAGACTAAATCGGGCTAGTTTAGCTTAAAACCGCTCTCAAACGGTTCGTTGCTCAAGGCACATGTATTAGAATACAGATTTTGCTTCGCAGGGTTCGATTTCTCGTTCACATTTCTCGCTTACATTTCTCGCTTACATTTGTATTCACAACAAAATGAGTAAAGTTATCCAATTGGTGTACTCACCCAAGGAGTACTTCGAAATAGAAAGACAAACACCGTTGACAAACACCAACAACTCAAGGATAAATTTTTTTTCATTCTGCTAGAGCTTGACGTCACAATCAAAAATCCCATACTTATCTTTCTCCCAGAAGATACCCAAAATATTGAGCCTATGTCTGCTGAAAATCATGAAAATCATCACGAAAATTACCAGGATGCTGAAGATTGCGGCAATCAAAAAAATTTTCAAAACTTATAAAAAGACTTAAAAAGAGGAAAATTAGCTGCCGGTATCTCTTTAAGAAATCAAAGGCAAAGGTGTAAAGAAATATGTATACAAACTTATTTTTCGCACTCTCTCAGAAACTCTTGACGGCGCACCGAAATGACTGTATTAAAGATCGATTAGTGTTCATGAATATATTTTGATTTCCTTATAATATTGATCAGGCAATTGATCAGGAAACGAAAGGTCAAAGTCCTATCGACAAAGTCCATCGCAAAACATTTCTAGAGATGTCAGCTGACCGGTACATGGTGACTGTGTTCTTGAAATCCCGTGCGACTATCTAAAAATAGGAGGCTGTATGTAGGAGCATACGAAAACTCAACTCGAGAGTATACCGAAAGTCACCAGTTTGTCATCAAGGATATTTACTTGATACTGTTTTCTTCTGCATCATAAACAATCTAGCGCTTGCTCTTTAAAAACAACCTGAGTATTGTTGCGACAGGAAGACCCGACGTGGGGACCAAACGACTATCAACTTGATTCAATACCGTCTCTACAGAAACAAAAATCAACAATGAAAAGAGAAATTCTCAAGCTTGAAAAAAGAGAACAACGATCAATTCAAATGTTTTCTGTCATTACTCTTCGGTTCACCACAGATTTTTAAAAACTGACCGGTGCAGCACACATGAGTTATTCGGTCCAGAAGGGTAACAATGTTCTTTACAGTGTTAGACTGTGTATGGCGTACAAAATGAAAACATTCCTCAAATTGGGAGTGTATTCTTGTGCTCCAAGTAATGGTATATGGAATGAACCGCCTCATCTTCAGCCATTGAATCACTGAACATTGGTGGCAAATCATTCAGCATTTCGTCAACAACGTTAAGGAAGTATGGTGTCACCATTGTGTTGTATAGACTGCATGGTTTGAAAGTGGACTAACAACTTCTGTGGACAAAAGATAGAATGATGTTCACAAGGAAAACAAATGTGATACTAAAGCATCTAAAAAGTTTAGATAATTTTGCAGAACAACCAAAATACTTTATCAATGGATCAATGGTGAACAGTCAGCATCACACCAGTAGAAAGAGAAAGTAAACGAAGTTTTCCATTCCGTGTTCTTGCTCAGGGAGTATTTCGCAGTAGAGGACAAACAAAGTTTGCAAACCTCTAACTCTACAGGAAAAAATCTACCAGAACCGGGGAGAACTTGACGTCACAAAATCACAAACGGTAAAAGGCTACCCAACCACTTTTTCAGGAAACGAATTTCTGAAGTATTTTTGCGTGTTTTTGAAACTCCCGCCAAAGTGTCATTATATCTTTGTAAGAAAAAAAGTGGTACTCACGATCATGATGCCATTTTCTAGAAAAATATACCGGGTAATTGATTAAAATACGAAAGGAGACAGAAGCCCTTTTTTGTCAGAAAATATCAAAAACATTCTTCAAAGTTCCCCGCCGAACCTTTCTGAAAACGTCATACAATTGGTAGTTGGCGTTTGTGTGCTTGAATTTCCGGGATACTATCTAGATAGGAAACTATTTGTAAGAGCATACAAAAACTCAGCTCGAGAGTACTGGAAGTCACCAGTAGGTCATCAAGGTTATTTACTTGGCCACCTTTTATTCTGCCTCATCTTAAATATTCTGCTGGACGATCTCGGGCTCAAAAAAACCCTTACTATTACGGACAAATTGAAAATGCTTGCATTAGGAAAACCCGAAATGATGACCAAATGAACGACAACTGGATTCAAAAGTGGGTCTGCAGAAACAATATAGAACTAGGAAAGAAGGAATTTCTCAAAAATTTAAAAACGAAGACAAAAACCAATTCTATAGTTTTTTGACATCAATCGACGTCCACCACTGAAGTGTAAACGTCTTACCGGTGCAGTACAGACAGAGTTATTGCTCCGGAAGGTAAACGATGTTTTTTACAGCGTCAGACAGTGTGTGTGAAGTACAAATTGGCAACATTCGTCAAGTTGTGATTGTACGAATCCCTTGTTCAACAGGTAGTGGTATACCAAGTGAACTGCCTCAGTCCTGCAAAAATAGATTTGATGAATTAGGAAAAAGAGCCACGGATGGCTGTCAAGTGGATCGCAGGACTCATAGAGGAGCCAAAACTACGACTTCTGATTGTCATGCCTCTACTAATATAACTTCAAATGAATAATCTTCTGATTCCCTCCAACATAATGGGAAAAACAATTATTATTTGCCAGAGGTAAAAAAGATCTGCGAGAAGGAAAGGCTGAACTGTTGAGCCTGCAGAAAGCTAAATTCGAAATTTTGAGGAAAGATTTCATGTCCCTAAAATGTAGAATAGCCCACAGCATTCTTAGCAAAGTGAACTTTTTGATTGAATGCCTCAAACACCAAATATTGAAACTAATGTGGAAGCATGAATGGTTCAGTGATTTGAATTTTTGAGCTTGGTAACTCTGCACTGATTGTGAGAAGGGCAGATGAAGATCCACAACAACAACAATCAGATTTTCGGTCGTAAAATTGTAAAATTCTCTACATTAATACCTCAACTTTCTTCATTAGAGGCCCTAGAAAACCTAGGTGGAAAGAGATTGTTGATGTTTCAATGAGAACTGATGTAGTTAGTTTGACTCATATACTTTTGTCATTAGTTCTCTGTTGTCCGTAATTGTTTATCTTTTTTCTTAATTTTTCCCAATGACGTTTGTGTGTAACATTTCTTTTTATTGACAGATTTGAAAAATACGAAGTATTTCGTGAAGTCGTAGTGCTGAGTGGGCACCCGAAACAACCAATTTTAAACCTGTTTAGGGAAAGGGCACTTTTTAATTTAGTTTTGTTTCCTTTACAAAATTGCATGCTTGCTGGTAGAAGCGTCAAATTTCAAAATATTGAGCTGGTTCTCAAACGTTTATCTGTCCAGGGATATTGAGTTAAACCTTTTGCTATATCCCAATAAATGATACTAGGTTATCTTTTATTTTAACGAAGTGATCTCTTTTCTCTGCTAGTGCATTTCTTGTATCAAGACACGACTTTTGTTTTTGGAGACCATATTGATTTTTGTTAGTTTTTCATTCATATCCAATTTTTCTACCAATCGTTCAAAAATTTGGTTGATAGTTTCAGGATTGAGTGTGTCACGTTTCAAATAGATAGGAGTTATATATATATATATATATATATATATATATATATATATATTTATTTTTATATATATATATATATATATATATATATATATATATATCGGAACAAGTAAATTAAAGTTATAGCCATATGGTTAAATATACTTGAAAAAAGCAATACTTCAAATTTATGACTACCTGATTTGTTTAATTTTCCATCATTTGAATAGGATGACAAGCTTTAGAAAAATAGCACTATTTTTTAAATGCGAGACCCCAATGAGCTAAGGAAATTTATCCGAGCACTTAAATGTATTTGATTGCGTACCAAAAAATAGTTCGGTACGCTAATGATTTTTTACTGATAGCTTTAAACTCAACGCAATAGACAGTTGGTAACCTTTCATATTTGAGTTTGATCTTCATTTTTTCTATTATTCCTTCATTTGGTGAAAACTTTTGTTCTTTACATTTAGTTCTGTTCCTGGCAATTTCGTTCCAGCCATAGCTTTTAAATGCTGCTCAATTTTTTGACAGAGACAGGTATGTCATCCGCGACTTGTATCACATTCAGTCCCTATTTCCTCAATCACAACATTTACATAAAGTATGAACACTAGTGTTTCTAGTACTTTACTTTGTGGAACACCGTGATTTTTGATTGTCCAGTCGGAGTCTTCTACTCCAATTCAAAAACACTATATTCTTATTACTCAGGAACAACCTTAATAAGAATCTCGCATTTTCTCCAACACCATAATTTTCAATATTTTGTATGAAAAAATCCTGAGTCAAAGTTTTTGCTATATCCCAAAAAATAATTGTACTATATCTTTTACTTTAACGTAGTGATCTCTGTTCTCTGCTAGTGCATTTTTTTGTATCAAGACAAGACTTTTGTTTTCGGAGACCAAATTGACTTTTGTTAGTTACTTTATCTATATCTAATTGTTCTATCATTTTTGCACAAGAAATCTTCAAAAAAACTTTTGCTACCGTTTGAGTAAACGAAATTGGTTGACAGTTTCAGGATTGAGTCTGTCGTCTTTCTTATGGAATGGAGTTATATATATATATATATATATATACATATATTGGAAGAAGTAAATTAAAGTTATAGCCATATGGTTAAGTATACTTGAAAAAAGCAATACTTCAAATTTAAGACTACCTGATTTGTTTAATTTTCCATCAATTGAATAGTACAACCAATTTTAAACCTGTTTAGGGAAAGGGCACTTTTTCATTTAGATTTGTTTCCTTTAAAAAATTGCATGCTTGCTGGTAGAAGCGTCAAATTTCAAAATATTGAGCTGGTTTGCAAACTTTTATCTGTCCAGGAATATTGAGTTAAAGCTTCTGCTATATCCCAATAAATGATACTACTTTATCTTTTATTTTAATTGTTCTATTATTTTTTCCACAAGAAATCTTCAAAAAAAGCTTTTCCTAACGTTGGAGTAAAGGAAATTGGCTGACAGTTTCAGGATTGAGTCTGTCGTCTTTCTGATGGAATGGTTTTATATATATATATATATATATATATATAAATATATATATATATTTATATATATATATATATATATGTTATATATATACATAAATTGGAACAAGTAAATTAAAGTTATAGCCATATGGTTAAATATACTCGAAAAAAAACAATACTTAAAGTTTATAACTACCTGGTTTGTTTAATTTTCCATCATTTGAACAGGAGGACAAGCTTCGGAAGAATAGCACCAAATTCTAAATGCGAGAGCGGAGGTGATCTAATGAGATCTTTTTGGCCATACAAATGTATTTGATTGCGTACCAAAAAACTGTTATGTACGCTAATGCACTTTTAATGATAACTTAGTTAAGCTGTTTTTGGTATGGCTTTTCTCTATCAAACAATCCATTCCATTTAATGGGTTTTTATTTCAACGCGCATGAGAGTTGGCAACTTCTCATATTTGATAAAAAATATTTGCTATATATCAAAACAAGGATAGAACCATATCTTTTCCTTTAACGAATTGATCTTTTTTCTCTGCTGATGAATTTTTGTATCAAGAAACAACTTTTGTTCTCGGAGACCAAACTAACAATTTTGATCCAGCCTTAGTTATTAATTGCTGCTCAATTTTTGATTAATAACTGATCTGTCATCTGCAATTTGTAACACATCCATATCTCTCCTTATTTCCTCAATCACAAAGTTTTCATAAGGTAAGAATACTGTTGTTTCTAGTATTTTTTTTTTGAATACTGTGATTTATAATTGCCCAGTCGGAGTCTTTTATTCTGTTTCAAATACACTTTTGCTATTACCCAGAAACAACTTTAAAAAAATATTGCATTTTCTTCAGAGAAATATTCAATTTTTTGTATAAATACATCCAGGGATATTGAGTTAAAGCTTTTGCTATATATCAAAAAAGGATAGTATCATATCTTTTACTTTAGAGATTTGATCTTATTTCTCTGCTAATACATTTTTTTTATATCAGTAAACAACCTTTGCTCTCGGAGACCAAACTAGCAACCTTTCATATTTGAGCTTTGAGCCCCATTTCTTCTTTTTTTCCTTCAATTAGTGAAAAATTTGTGTTCTTTCATGTTTTTCTATTTCTAACAATTTTGATCCAGCCATAGTTTTTAAGTGCTGCTCAATTTTTGATTAAGAGCTGATCTGTCATCTGCAATTTGTATCACATTAATTCGTTTCCCTATTTCCTCAATGACAATCTTTATTTAAATTATTAATACTTGTAATTCTAGTACATTACTTTGTTGAACACCGTGATTTATATTCGCCCGGTCGAAGTCTTCTATTCCTTTT
>NW_027450964.1:0-39926 GCF_964194025.1 Convolutriloba macropyga
AAAACAAACTGCAGATCGGGTATGCAACGGCTTGATCAGAGGGCAAATTCTGGAAAAAAGTCTAACCATAAATCACGCAAAACTTTGACAAGAGTCGCACAGAAGTCCAACTAGAGACTAAAACAAAATCTTTACAACCACATTTGCAATGTTGATGACATCAGCACGCTTTTCAAACGATTCTGCTGTCCTAGCTGTAAAACCTTTCCTAAGAGTTATAGGATACAGCACGTTTATCCGAAGAATGTTTTCACTTTAAGAGAAACTTTGTTCAATAAACTTGACGGATTTGGAATTGAAGGATTTAAACATGAGGAAGATCAAAAACTCTTCAAAATATTTGGCCTTTTTTTCGAATCAATTTGCATTTCCCCTTTTGAGCTAAAGTGGACTAATACAACTACTTGGATAGAAACACATGCTTGATCTAATTTTTGTGTCAGTTTCCTCTAATTTATTACAAGAGCCCATTATCCTATATAACAAAGGCCCCAAGACACTGATTGTATCTATTGTTGACGCGCTAGAAGATTTAGCTAGTAAAAGCAGAGATGTTTACGCTGTGTTAATACTTTAAATGTATATGGATTCAACCGCGAGAAAATGATTTGAATCTTGTCGAGTCTTATCTAACACCCTACCTCATTCAAGAGCGCGATATTCAGCCAACCTTTTTTAAAAATTAAATCGTTTTTGTATATCTCAAACTTGGTGATGTATAGTTTCTCGATATTCTTAATTTTCTTTGTGGAGCAATATCACTAGATTATGTTTCACAATGCTTAAAAGACAACGACTTGCCCAAAAAAATGGATGCAACTTTCCTTCCCCTTACGAATGTTTCTCTAGTAAGTCGAGAGATCACAATCCTTTGTAGGAAGATTTTACGGATTTCACCAAATCGTCGAATAGTCGACTTTCCCAACAGTCGACTTCCTTCAACCTGAGTAGTCAAAAAACTGAAGTTGAAGGAAGTGCCCCTCTCTGGAGTCGACAACTACAATTACTTGAAAAGAGTGTGGGAGCAGGAAAAATTGACAACTTCTCAAGACTTTGATAAGTGGTATAGCAATAAGGATGTTGTCCCGACAACAGAAGCGATGCAAAAAATGATGGCATTCTATCGCAAAAAAACAACTGATATGTTAAAACTTGGTTGCACGCTACCTAATTTGGCAAGTAATTGTCTACACAATTCAATTAATAACAAAATCTGCCCTTTCATTGAAGCAGACAAAGATTTGTATAATAAACCACGCGAGGATTTGGTCCCTCTTTTGTCTTTACTAGGAAAGCGGTTGTGGAGCAAACATAAATTCGAATCTCGGAAAAAAATGCAAAACAATTGTAGGTAAAGAAACCAGCACACTTCAGCCCTTCTCATTGTGACAAGAAATGCCCACTGGGCTTTACGCTAGTTGGGAATTTGATTCAGACTCTCAGAAGTTCAAAACTAGGCAAAATAAATTGAAGAGATTTGGAAACCTGGTTATCTCAGCGTCCTAACGGTCAAATTGAAGATTACTGTACAAATGGAACTCAAAAACGGTTTAAAATTTTAATGTTGAAGGATCCAGTGCTCACTGTAAAATTTTATTCAAAGCAATAGGTAGTTACTTTCACTTTTTTCATGTCTGAAAGCTATCACAAGTATGACAGAAGAAGAGACCCAAAGAGGGCTCACGAAACGGGAATATCACCAACTGAGACAAGATTATTTGCGGAACAAAGGATATAATGTTTTTGAGATAGGTGAATGTGGTGGGAATCAGTGGGAAACACAAAGATGATGAATCTGTAAAACAAAACGTGAGAAACAATTTCCTTTTCCAGCTACCTCTGAAGCAAGAATCTCAACTCGCTAAAACAAGAGAACAGAAATTGTTTGGTTATGTTCAGTGTGATCTAGAAGTTCCAGAACGTTCCATCTAGAACGTTAGTCAAGCAGATATTGGCAATTACATGAACGACTATGAATTTGATAACAACTAAACAAAACTGCAACGCCGGTTGATTTCAAGCTTCAATTTGGAGAATGGATCAGTCATGACAGTTTTACTCAATTTTTACCTTAAACTTGGGCTAAAATGCACAAAATTTTATTGCTTCGTTCAGTACACAACCAAAAAATGCTGCAACAGTCAGTTGTTGATACTAGAAAATTTGGATCCAAAAAATCTTGTATCAAATGTTATAGCAGAGACAATAACGTTGTTTGTTCGGCAACAGTTCCTATGGTTATCAAATCATGAACAAAAACAGACATAGAGAAACAAACTACTAGAACGATGAAAAGACTCATCAAGGTATCAACGGGTAGTTGTTTAAGAGACTTAGCAGTTAGCCGAAAGAACTATACGAAGTTGAACTTGCAGAATCAAAAATTGAGAACAGCGAACCGAAAATAGTCTGAATTTTTTAATTCAGTACGCATAGTTAGTTATGCTGGAGCTTTATTACATTGTGTTTGACAAATGCTGCGATGTGGACTCAATCGAGGAGCTAGAAGTTAACACCGACTCCATATACTTGGATTTAGCACACGATAACTTGTACGATTACATTCGTCCATCTAAAAAAGCAGAGTTAGCAGCTCTGAGGGAACACAATTGTGTTGTTTATTTCAAATCTGACGATGTAAAAACTTCTTCCATAGATTTTGTTGCAATAAACAGAAAAGCACAATAAGCGTGAACCAGATTTGTCCAAGAGGGAATTGAGATGTCCAGAGAAGATTTGTCTTTGTAGCAAAACTTATTGTTGATACGATGCCAAATCGGATAAGTACAAACTCAGTAGCAAAGGACTACAAAAACAAACTTTGGAAAGGATCGGAGATGGGCGATTGGATAAGTACCGACGAGTGATGGAGGAAAATATCAAATTAACACATGCAAGCAGGGGATTTAGTAAAATCAATTACTGCTTCGAAAGAAAAGACATTCATATTTTATCCTAAACAAAAAGTGTTACCTGACTGAATTCATTCTCTACCTTTAACTTATAAACTACATAATTGCTTTTTTATTGTGAGCCTTCTTTTTTGTGTTTAAAGTTACCTATAATGTACCTGATTTATACTGTGTCTGTCTCTTTGTACCTTCATAATTCAACGCCGTTGAAATCTCGCAATAGGTCTTGCAATGATCTTTTCGATCAGAAGAGAATGTGAAAAGCGCCTGAAGTCTGCAACCAGCTTAGAACGCCTAAGAGTACCCTATAAACCTCAGGCCAAAATTATCCGATTATACTTTTACCAGATGATTAACGTTCATCTGGTAAGGAGGCTGCGAGAGCCCTTACAAGACTCGTAATAAGCATTTGATAAATTTTAGAATAATGTTGCAAAATCTTTCTCTGCATGAATCGACGGAAATAATAAAACAATTTAGCAGCACTACTGATCAAATTTATATCTATATTCACGAAGGAATAAATCCAACAACATCCATATCAGGGAAATATTAATGTTTCGGCCAAAAGGGTACCGTTTTCTTTAATTTGAATGAGGAAATTTTCTGGAATATGGATAAGTTCATTGTCCTTTAAACAGTGTGAATCTTTTCAGAATTTTAACAATAGGCTCGTGGAATGGCTTGAAGAGAACAATCAACAAGAGCGAATTGATGAATCCAAAACTGACCTTCAGTGTTCGAAATCCTATCTCAACAAACCACAACCTTTTTGTATTAGTGAGAGAAATCAACTCTTCGTCATAGGTGCTGAATATATAATAACCGAATAAGTTAACCCTGACACTTAAGCTAACCATTACTCCATAAAAACTACCTTCAATAAACTCATCCGATTTCCGGAAAACAAGCTCTTTTGTTGCCAGAAACAGTATATAAGGCACCGACGTTGGAGTCCAAAATAACCAGAGGAAGATAAAAGTTTTTGTGATGAGTTTTGAGCGATCGACGGATCTAACTGTTTTCAGGGTTATAACTACCCTGCAGTAGAGAAAACCCGTCACCAAAATAGCAGACAGTTGAAGGACAGATGGAGCTATAACTCGGTATACTATATCGGGAATAAAACAGAAGTAGCACTGAAACGAAAGACAATTAGTTTTATTACGATGATCCGTTATTAATTTCATTCCGAGTCTGTTATCGAAGAATCACCAAAATGTCGAGAAAACTGATAAATGCTCTCAATTTGATATTTGTAGCGGCTTCGCTCACTATTGAAGAGGACAACAATAGTTCATTTCTAATTATAAGGTTGCAGCAGTCTATAAAATTCTAGAGTTTTGCCTTTTAAGGCTATATTACTAAAACCTATTTTTTGCAGTTATGACGCAAAAGTCTAAAAACAGCAGTAGTAATTTTGGCGTTTTCTAAGAAAAAGGTTGGTTGGGCGTCTCTTGCCGACTACTGTGATTGGGGATGCTAGATACACTTTACTCTCATCAAAAAAAAATTAAAAATTATTTTGTCCAGAAAGTTCATCTTCGCAATAGATCATTAGATGCTTCCTCTTCAAAATCTGATTAAGTATTATTGGATAATCTTCAAAAGCCAAATGAGGACAAAAGGGCATATGAGGTTTTGCCTCATAAGAACTCACATTTCATTTTAAAAGCTAAAGTCCTTAGCAATTAATTCATCTCATTTTCAATACGGCGTGATGGCCGAGAGGGAAGGTGTGTGATTGACACGCCAATGATTGTTAGCTCGATCCCCTGCCTCCGTGAAGTTGTCTGTGTGAGGATGAGCTCCTACTTAACCATAGCGTCAGGTTGACCATAGCCTGAGCAATGTTGGCTTCAATGATGGTACCACGTGAAAGTTTCAGACGCGAAAAAAAATGGCCATAGTAACCAAAAAAGAGTATTCATGGTTACTAAATGAACAGTCTGAGATGTGGGGAATAATACAAAAAGAACAGCTGAGAACCGGCTACTGTTAATGCAGACTCAAAGCCTAATGCTGCTCCGCTGCGATTACGCTCAAACAAATTTATTTATCCTTGAAGAATGGTTTGTCAGTTTTCTCAAAAGTTATAACCCCCCCCCACGCCGATCTACTTACTTGCATGCCCATTGGGTTTATCTGATACTTTTCTGACGTGATAGCTTCATTTAAAACGTGATCAACAAGATAGATGGACGGGACAGCAACACTAGCTACCAATGTCACACTGTACAGAATTTTCCTCCTCTTCGTCTTGAGAATCGATGCAGCGTGAACACCTCGACATATGATAATGTACCTCTCAAGAGCCAAAGCAATCATGAGGAACAGCTGTAACCAGTAAGAGTAGTAGTCCGTAATGAATTTCAGAAGGTACAATTGGGACAAAGTTTCAGTCACCCCGACAAACTGTTTTTGACCACCGGTGTCATACCCGAAATTGAGTATGTTGAAGTTTTTGCCGGCCGAAAAAAAACGATTTTTATATTATAGGGTTTTCCAGATATTCTATTATTAATTTTTTGCTCTCAAATAGTTAAGATCAGTTATGCTATTACTCAGAAAATTACTTGAAGTTGGTACTTTCTAGAACTCCCCCCCCCCATGAAATTATAGCTCCCAATTATGGTATAATTACCATTAGTGGGGGGCTACAGGTTATCTGACCACTAAGCTGGGGGGAAGGGGGGGTTATGATGAGAAAGACCCAATTTTTTAATGCGCATCATTTTGCTCATGTCAAATTTGGTAATTTACAGCCTGAATATTCATAGCGATTTGAGTAATTGGCTGCAGGCTGTAAAAGCATCGTATTATGTGTAGGAATCAATTTTCTAATGTTTTTCATCAACTCTACATAAAAAGAGTCCACCTGTTCTCAGCTTGTTCATCCTTAATTGTTTAGCAGAGCCACTTAAGCCTGAACAAAACCACAATAACCCTCGGCTAAAATGCCTCAAAATTAATGACTATTAAAAACTGTCTATTTGTCAATTCTCTTAAAGGCTCTGATTTAATCAAAGCTACGGTTAAATTGAAAATGTGATCGTCAAAAAAAATGCATTGCTGTTGATTATTCAAAATTAACACGATTCATAAAAACTAAAGTTGATCAAATTATACAATGTAAAAATGTTTTTATAACCATCTCCATGTCGCTCATTATACAAAACTCGCAGTAGTAACGCTGGATCATATATGATTGTCGGTAACCATACTAGTTCTTGTGATTTTTTATCAATTTTTTGAAGTCAAGCAAGCATCAAATTTTCTCCATAGTCTCGCTTTCTCTGCGGGCTAGAACATTTTGGTGTTTTACGAAGTCTTATTGGTCATAAAATCATCATATCAGATTTCTTAGTACTGATACAGGGATCGCGCAACATTACCTGGCAGTAATACAAGGATCATATATGGTTTCTCAGTGGTCACACTTAAATCACATAAAATATCTTTTTCGAGAGTTTTTTCGAGTGTCTTGAGAAAGATTGTGTAGAAAAGAGTTTTCTAGTGAAACAACTTGAGAAGTTGACTCTTATAGAAGACGAAAAGCTCATAGTTTAGCACGATTAAACTTGGAATGATGCAAGTGCAAGACCAGTTGCGATACTGTGAAACTTTGGGTTAAGTTCATAAGGGATGTGAACCACGGAGATTCTGCTATTTTTAATATTATTTTTATAACTATTATAAATAGTCTTCTGATTGTTCTTTCAATTGATATGCAAGTAACTTTCTGACTTCTGTTATCTATCTTACCAGAATTGATATTACGGGCCTCATTCTGAATGAATTTTTTTCGAGACAATCTACGTTGCAACAGCATACGAGATTGGAAGAGAGGAACTAGCAGAGTAGCAAAATAGCGCTTGCTCCAGCAATAAAAAAAATCTTTGCTTTATTTTATTTGTTCGATCTTCGAGGGGACATAGTCCCGTCAATGTTGAGCCTAGCCTAAACTGAGGAGACGGCTTGATGTACAGGTTTCTCCGTATAAAACCCCATAGTTTGGTGACTCCTAGAGGCTAAAAGTACAAAAAATTAAAGTTTTTACTGCCTTTTCATAAATATTTTAACCAGATACACCTGATCACTTTCCGAATTCCGATGAAATAGATAAATATTTTACAAACATTGAAAAACACATCCGCGCTAAAATCGTCTTTGATGGAGTTACTCTAGAGGATCTGGCTTAAATTGTTTGGAAAATTTTAGCGAAATTATCTAGTTTTCTTGATAGCAAATAAAAATAACGAAAAAAATAGTAAGTACCGTTAAGTAAGTTATATAACGAAAATTTTTACAGCAACAAATACCCGACAACGCCAAAAGTGACTAAATTTTTCCCTTGTGTCAAGGAGAAGGGCGATATCGGTGTGGCGACCAATTAAAGAGCCATAATTTTTTGTGAACTTTTTGTAACATTTTCGATCAAAATTTTTTCCCGCTAGTAAGTACATTACGGGAAAAATCCAATTTAGGTGTTCTACGAAGTCTTATTGGTCATAAAATCATCATATGTGATTTCTTAGCACTGATACAGGGACCGTGCAACATTACCTGGCGGTAATATATGGATCATATATGTTTTCTCAGTGGTCACACTTAAATCACATAACATATCTTTTTCGAGAGTTTTTTCGAGTGTCTTGAGAGAGATTGTGTAGAAAAGAGTTTTCTAGTGAAACAACTTGAGAAGTTGACTCTTATAGAGGACGAAAAGCTCATAGTTTAGCAAGATTAAACTTGGAATGATGCAAGTGCAAGACCAGTTGCAATACTGTAAAATTTTGGGTTAAGTTCATAAGGGATGTGAACCACGGAGGTTCTGCTATTTTTAATATTATTTTAATAACTATTATAAATAGTCTTGTGATTGTTCTTTCAATTGATATGCAAGTAACTTTCTGACTTCTGTTATCTATCTTACCAGAATTGATATTACGGGCCTCATTCTGAATGAATTATTTTCGAGACAATCTACGTTGCAACAGCATACGAGATTGGAAGAGAGGAACTAGCAGAGTAACAAAATAGCGCTTGCTCCAGCAGTTAACAAAATCGTTGCCTTGTTTTATTTGTTCGATCTTCGGGGGGGACAGAGTCCCCTCAGTGTGGAGCCTAGCCTAAACTGAGGAGACAGCTTGATGTCCAGGTTTCTCCGTAAAAAACCCATAGTTTGGTGACTCCTAGAGGCTAAAAGTACAAAAAATTAAAATTTGTTACTGCCTATTCATAAATATTTTAACCAGAGACACCTGATCACATTCCGAATTCCGATGAAATAGATAACTATTTTACAAACATTGAAAAACACATCCGTGCTAAAATCGTCTTTGACGGAGTTACTCTAGAGGATGTGACTTAATTTGTTTGTAAAATACTACCAAAATTATCTAGTTTTCTTGATAGCAAATAAAAACACCGAAAAGAAATAGTAAGTACCGTTAAGTAAGTAATATAACGAAAATATTTACAGCAACAGATACCCGACTACGCTAAAAGTGACTAAATTATTCCCTTGGTACAAGGAAAAGGACGATATCGGTGTGGCGACCAATTACAGAGCCATAATTTTTTCTGAACTTTTTGGAAAATTTTCGAGCAAAATTTATCCCCGCTAGTAAATACATTACGGGAAAAATCCAATTTAATCTGCTGCAACCAAGCGGGTTTGAATTCCAAAACTTATCGTTTTGATGCATTTCTTAAAATGCACTGATTTTTTTCTTAAAGCACTTAACAGGAGTGATTCAGCTCTTGCATGCTTCTTTGATCGGCGGAAAAGGCAGAGATGTAGATTTAGAGTATATTTCTTGAAAATGTTGGAATACTATTCAATTGCTTCCAGTATCCAAAAATTGAGCACCCATTTTGCATGGCAGTTGAGCTGTATTTAATTGTGGTCTGCCTCAGTGATCGCTTCTGGGACCATTGTTCTTTTTTCTACATATAATTACCATATATATAAAAACGCTGCTGGTTAAACATATCATCCAAGTCTGCAAAAACAGATCGCGAAGTATTCGGGTATCTGGTTTAAATGCTGAAAATCTTTACCAAAAATTCACAAAGGTTGTTTGCTTTTGCTGAAACAAATTTTTGATGTGTTGTGTTAGATTATGGCCGAATTGCAAACATAACTCAAATAAAAGAAAAAATTTATCTCTATTTTTCTCTCAGGAAGCAAAGAACAACTGGACCACCAGCAGAAACGTTTCGCATAGGCTATTAAAAGTCATTATCTTCGACTCCGGCTCGAGCCGCAAGTTCAGTCAGCCAAAGCACTTTTCAGCCAAAATTTTGGATTGGAACAAAGTCTGATTCCGCAAAACCGCGAAATAATGGTTTTTAGCTTTCTTGCTGTTCGAAAATTTTTCCAAGCAGCATATTTGATGACAGAGATCTGGTTAATATTATCGTTGATAAAAGCTTAATCCTTTGGTGTCTTCTTTCCCTCTTTTATAGTTTCCAGTGTGATTGCCTTTTGAATGAGAATTCTCTTCTTGCATTACTCGAGGCGCACAAGGGATACTGGTTTGATATTTTGTGTGTAGCTGTTAAATAGTTGAAACCCTCTTATCTAGAAAAAAGGTGTTGTATAAATCGCCTGTTCAAGCTACAATGGCATGATAACTTTGTGTTTTTGGACTCTAGAACGGGAAAAAAATAAGTTCCTCTTCTAATACATTTTTAGGTGCAATTCTGCTTTCTACGACAAATTTCACTCATGGTCTTAGGCGCCGAAATTTAAAATTTCTATTTTCTCTTGTGGAGGTTTCTTTATTTCTTCCAATGATCATATTTGATTTCACACTGTTTGAGCTGGAATAATTAGTAGGGTCCTACTATGAAAACATTGAGATCTTATAAGATCGATGTATGATTTGCAAAATTTCATATATTATCCAGTTAAAGTTACTAGCAGTCAGGAAACATTGTTTCCTTCCAAATATCTTTTGAGTTTTTATCGATAAGAACACGATAAGAACTCTGATGAGAATAGAGATCTGGTTAATATGATCGTTGATAAGAAGAGCGTAATCCTTTGGTGTCGTCTTTTCTCTTTTGTAGATTTCAGTGCGCTTGCGTATTGATTAAGACCTATCTTCTTGCATCTCTCGAGGCACCTAAAGGATCCTGGTTTGATCTTTTGTTTTTAGCTGGTAACTAGTGCAAACCTCCAACCTAGAAAAAATGGTGTTATATAGCCAAAAAGGAAAATAGGAAAAACTAAAAAATACTACCAGATGAGATGTTGAAATTCTCAATGTATCTCAAGTGTTTGAAATTCAATTTATATGGGTGCTCCGGACCATGTTAAATTTGATAATTTGTGTGCGCCTCACCCTGAAACATAATTTGACAGAAATCATATATGATCCTGTTAAAATTACTAGGAGTCAAGAAATATTGTTTCGTTCCAATTATCTTTTGATTTTTTTATCGACAAGAACTCGATAAGAGCCCTGTCGAAAACAGAGATCTGATTAATATGATTGTTGATGAGAGCTTATTATTTTGTCTCTTCTTTCCCTCGTTTTTAGATTCCAGTTTGCTAGCGTATTGAATAAGACTCCTCTTCTTGTATCTCTCGAGGCACAAAAAAATTGGTTGGACATTTTGTGTGTAGCTGGTTAATTGTTCAAACCTCTAACCTATAATAATAAAGCCATGAAGAAACTAAAAATATTGCCAACTTGGACGTTAAAAATTTCATTATATCTCAAGTATTTGATTTTCAGTTTATATGGATGGTCGTGATCAATTGGGTAAGATGAAATATGAATTGACAGCGTTAAAAAATTTGCCTAAATTTTTGTCGGTGTTGGCTGTTAAATAGACTGATTATGCTTTTCCTAAGTTGGTAATTCTTTATTGTAAAATCAAATTCAAACTATGCACCATTAAAGAACTATTTTCTACTTTAAAAGGACATATGACATATGATTCTGTTAAAATTACTAGGCATCAAGAAAAATTATTTCTCTCCTATTATCTTATGAGATTTTATTGATAAGAACTCGATAAGAGCCATTTTATACACAAATTACGGAGATTTGATATTTATTACAAAGGTGAGTGCTATATGAAAGCGATGTCTATCTCTAAGGCTAAAGAATTGATACACTCTGGAGCCCTTTCATAACTAAAATTGCTCATTCATAAGAATTAGGCGGAAAAAATTTGCAAATATTTGAATCAACTCCATTCTATCCCGATGAACAGATTATCAAAACTAATCCAAGACCTTCTGAATCGAACAATACTTGTTTGCACTTTTTTTAAATAACCATAATTGAATTCAACAATTTTTTTGAAACGTCCAATAATGAAAAAAACTGTGGTTTTGCTTCCAAATGGACAAGTAGGAGTCTTTTAAACAGCTTGTTCAAATTAGTTTCTATGAAAAGTTACTTTGTTACATTTCAAAACCTTGATAATTGATTTCCGAAAACTTTTTTTCTTAGTTTGAATGCTACACTTCAAATTTTCCCCATCTTTTAAAAATAGACTGGAATACTCAGTTTGAGTTATTTCTTATCTACGATGGTTTTGATATCTTCTGTTCACATTAAAGATGTTTAAGCATAATATAATATAGAAGAAATTTCGCCCAGGATGTTTTTAATCATATTTGTTCCAAAAGAAAAAAAATTTAATAGCAGCAGCATACCTTGTGTAGAAAAATTTGTATATTTTGTGCTGTTGTTTTGCTGAAGATATCTTTCATTCTAGATTAATTGCGGTTTTGCTTGATTCGTGCAGAAATTAAAATTATAGCCTCGCGAGTAAATTTGTCTCTTCCTATCAACCCTACACGAGAAAGAGATCGCTTTTGAAAAAAATTTGCTATTGAATTCTAATTTTGTGCGAATTTCAAAAGAAGACATCATTTGTGAGACTCTTCATACAAAGTGAGTCAAAGTTACATGATAAAAAAAACGAAAATCGATGGAAAGTTTCATTATTTCTTGTCTCATGGTATTTTTTGTTCCCGACATAAATTTGTCGGTCACCTCTACATCTGGCAATGTTTTCATTTTTATGTTATAGGCGGCGCCATCATTGATCGTCTTCAATACAATACATTGGTGTTTCTTCTTTTAATTTTTTATCAATTTTAAGGTTTCCGTGTTCACTCTTTTTATACTGTATGTGGATATTATCCAATTATATTTTTTCCCATTTAAGAATTTCAACGTTAATCTTTGAATATATTGCAAAATTCTTGTAAATAGTTTTGATCTGGCAAGATCTTGCAAGATTCATGCAATAAACGTTTGTTTTGCAAGATGAATAACTATATTTAAATTTTGATAAGAAAGCAGATTTAATTTTAAGAACATTCAGAAAAACTGAATTACGTGTCCGGAACATCTTGCAACACGGTTGTATTGCAAGATAAGCGTCCGATTGATTTGACTGGAGTACATCACTATTTAATTTAAAATAAGTGTCAACTTTTCACCATGGACTTGTTTTTCGAAAATATGATTCTTTGAAAATTTGAAATGTAAACACAAAAGACGAGATATAGTAAGTTCTTTTTGTTTCTGGTTTAAGTTTTTGAATTGAAAATACATGGTTTTTCTAGTTCACTGAATAGCACTGATTTTCAGACATTAAAAACTTTTTTTATTATAATATGTAATTTTGTCTAAGATCAACCGGCAATACGCGCTTTCTTAAGTGTTTAACGGTGTCAAGAAAGTCTTTTTCGCAATGAAATGAATTAGATTTTTTGGCAATATTAAACTGGCAGAACAGTTGAATCGATCAATTTACAAAATTTTCTTCGTTTTGGTAGAATCAAGTACAACCGTAGAAAACAAAAATCAAAAGAAAAAAAACTGTTTAATATCTCAATCTAGATTAAACTGTTCATGCTCTTACGCAACCACCGCAAAATACCAGGATTTAATCACAAAACTTGCTAATTCAATGTTTTTAGGCAATGTAATTTAGTTTCATTACATTGCCTAAAAACATAAATTTAATTTAGGCAACGCTTAAATTTAATTCAATGTAATTTAGGCAAAACATTGAAATAACTTTGGAAATTTTAGTTTTGAAGTAAATTTAAGCGAATTTAAGTGAAATATAAGAAATTTAAGCCAATGATTCGTTTTACAGCCCGCATTCTAGCCCTGTAGGTATCAGCTCAAGATTTATATACCCCAGAAAAACAATGTCACATTCTTTCCCATGAATAATTCAGCACATATCTTTTATAAATTCAGAACTCCTGAAAAAATTCATTTTTGTTTCAGCTAAATCTTTTCATAAAATTGACGTTTGAAGAAATCAGCACAATCATCAACGCAATTTTCAACCAATACATCTAAAATTGAAAAAAAATCTAAAATTTCACCATATTATTTTCTAGCGTATATTTCGTCACTTAAAAAAGGCCGAACTAAACCATGTTTAGCTTTTTTTTGTATAATTTTCCTCAAGATATTCTTTATTGCGCATTATTACTTTTTATCTTCTCAAACACTTGAGCTTTGTAAACCTTTGATTGCTGTATTGTAGAAATTAGGCAACAAAAATTTTGCTGAAAATGTATACGAAGATTTTTCACAGCCCTGCATTTCGTCCCTGTAGATATCAATTCGGGATAAAAGAAAGCCAACAGTATTTTTATTGTTTGGCGTATGCTATGAGAGGCTTTTTTGACCATTTATGTCCCATAGAAATAGAGGACAACCAATTTTTGCCCAGTTGTATAGGTTCACCTTTCATTACTGCATTACATCAGCCCATTACTCTTTTAAAAAAATTGTTAATAACCCAGCTTGTGGTATATCAAGCTAACAAAGTTGCTCCTTCAGCAGAGCTTTGGTGCAACGGTAGCATGCCTGATCGCGATTCTGGAGAAAGTAGGTTCGAGTCCTCAAAGCCCTAATTCTTTAGCAATACATAGCTAAGATCACAGTTAGCTAAGATCACAGTTAGGTTGTTACAATTGAAATAAGAAAACTCAAAATCTGCTAGCCAACTTAAGGCCATATGTGGAAAAGAAAAAAAATTGTTGGTTCCGTTTTAAAATCTCTATCAACTTAATGAAATATAGTTAAGTTAAATGTGGCAAAAACCTCCAAATGCCGTTCGCTGCATCCAAATAAGTATATTCGTATGAAGTGAATTATTTTGTGCACATGTTTGAGAAACGGGGGTAAGGATTATTGTTTGTGATATACAGTGAAAAAAATCAAAGTACAAATATTTATTTGATTTTTTGTTTAAATTTTGTGAAAAGTTTCATATAAATTATTAAATTCTCCTTTTCTATATTGGTTTCCTCAAGTATTAAAAATTCTAATTGAGAAAAAATACGTCGTAATTGGCTTTTTCACGGAAGAGTGATCAATTGAGCACTGGCTCAAATTTATAACCAAATGACCATTCTATAAATCTAAGCGAATCTTTTGGGAGCATTTCAGTTTGTGAAAGCGAGAGCGTTATGAGTCTCTACAGATTAGGAAAAAAACTTTTCTAACATAAAATATGATTTGAGAGAAAATGGTGATTCAAAATGCAATGCAAAACGCATTTCCTTTATTAGATGCTGCTCAAAGTCTCTTGCAAAGTTTTTTAACTGCATAAATTTGTCAGTATTTTAAACGAATTTGAACTTCTTCGCAGACAAGGAGGTTTTCTAATTTGTCTAAGTTGTTCCCTTTCACAAGATCACTCTGATTTAATGCTGCCAAGAAGCTCAGTAAGAGAAAGATTGTTGATAATATTAAAGGATACGCAATTAGATTTTCTGGTTTTAAGGGGTCGAGAAATCAAAGAAATTTTCCTTCCGTAGTTTTGAAGAGACTTGCTAACAAAATGTAATGTTATCGCAGCTGAAAATAGTTTATTAGGCTGATTGCTGAGTTTAAAATTTTGTTGAATTTTGAAAAAAATCAAAAAAAAATTTGAAATCAATATCCAAGTTTATGCGGCAAATTTTAAGCCTTTTCCATTGCAAAGAAAACAAAACAAAAAAATCGCGCAAAAATTACATATAATGCCTTCACAAAGACAAAAATTTCTCCAAAAGTTGTCTCATGAGATACAGTTGGAGCCACATGGAATTTTAAACCGACAAAATCAAAATACCATCTGGCGAACAAAAACGAATACAATAAAAGTTTGGTTGGGAAATTATACAATGCCACCAAACGACAGCCTGTGAAATCAAGAAACAAAGCTCCGAAATTCTCTGCAGGAGACAAATTAGCAGTTATAATTTTTATTGATTTAAAAAACAACTTTGGCACATAAGTTTCGAGAATCTCACCTCAGAGAATCAAGCAAGGATGCTTTTTTGGTTGATAAATTAGAACTTGGTTTCCTTAAAATCTTGTCGGAGAAAGAATTCAGGATTTTTTTGGACTCCCTTCACTTATGGAACTTCCCTAATGTGGGATCTACAAAAACCGGAAGGCAAAAATAGGACCTAGAATTTTTGTTGACTTGAAACGTTTTAATAATTAAAGGGAATGAGAATAAGGTACGTAGAATTTAAGTGCTATTATATTTCATTAGCCCTGGCTTAGACATTTGGAGGAACCCAAATAGTTTACTGGGGGGGGGGGTTAACATTGTCCAAAATCACACCATTCAGCTTCTCAGTTAAGACCCTGCAAAAGTCTTCTCTTGGGTCTACCAAAAGTCTTTTCAAAGAGTTCTTTAAGAATGGCCTTTTCATAGGTTTTTTGGATCCAGCATGGTTTTTTCATGGGTGGAGCAAAAGTCTTTACATAAGTGGGGTTTTTGTAAAATTAGAAGAAAATTAATATTTTTTGGTCGCAGCTACAAAACGGAGCAAGAACATTGAATCGGAAATGGAGCATTACTAATCAGCATTGCACCACTGAAGTCCCACTTAAAACACAGTTGGAAAACTGCCAAATTGAGAAAATGCCTAATTCTTAAGATATTGCAGTTATTGCTCCTGGATTATGTTGCGCCATTAATTCATTGTATGAAGCTACGCATTTCTGTTTTCTTGATCTTCCTCTCATTATTCATGATGAAAATATGTCGTCATTCGGTTGTTTTCCCCTCTATGTTATTAATTGTCGTTCTTCAAAAAAAACTGCATAGCTTTGTCCGATTGTTGTTTCTTCAGAATTGCAGCAGATGGAGGAGCGTGATAGCTGGTACCATATGAGCAAAATTGAGCAGTAAAAATGCGCGTAAAACAAAAATGAAGAAATGAAAAGACTTTTTCTGGACTTAGGATTTGACTTTCGCTGGATGCAATTTTTTACTCTAGAGTCGAAATCAAGTGGACAGTCCAGAGCCCAAGTCTGGTGGAGCAAAATATTAGATTTACTTTCTGGGTAAAGCAAAGGCCCTACGTGACAAAACTTGAGCAAATCTGCAGCGTAAATTTTGTGTCGAGAAAATGTCCAGATTTAAAATATTTTGGTTAAAAGTTCGGGTCGATTAAAAATTCAAGTGATTAAAAAATTCTAGAAAAATTATTTTCATAGCTCTTCTGGGTTGCGCGTGGTCTTATAATATCCAATTTTGGTCTTCTCATAGGTCGAGGTCTACACTAGACTTCGATTTGAATCCAAAAGCGACCAGTTTTTTTGTAAAATCTGTGCACAGAAGGATAAAATTTTCGAATTTATTCGGTTTTTTTTCTCGGAAAGTAAGTCCTCTGATAGAAGGGAGACCTGAATAAATACGTTGATTGAACGTTTTGGTTGATATCTTTTTTTGATTGATTGATGAGCTTCCTGTTCAATGTCTTCTAAAACTGCAGATGAAGCCCTCCAAGATCTAAAAATGTGTACACAATTTATATCTACGGTTCATGGTGACATTTTTTTCTGATTGTGCAAAACACAACGGTGAAATACCTCATAGTTTTAACAGAACATAGAAAAATCACACTAAGTAAATTGAATCCTTAAGTGTACGTTTTTCCGGTTTCTCTTTGTCCGTTGGTATATTCCTTGCATTGAACTATTTTGGACTTTAATTTTTGCATTTTTAAAAGCTCTACTACTAGGAACCGACATCAGCCGATAAGAAAACTTCCTATGAAGTTGCACTGACGCAATTATGAATTTTTCAGATTCTGTGAGCCTAGAATGAACATGTGAACTAGATGACCCAACTAGCAATTTTCGCACGTTCCTCATTCAACAACATAAATGAAGAGTAATAGTATTCAAAGTTTCTGGTTACTTGTAACCAATGTTTGTTGTGACCACCCAAAGGCTATGCAACATTAGCAAAGGTAAATGCAGCAATTAGCGGAAAATTGTGCACAATAAAAAGAGTCGGGATCTTTTCCGTTTGTGCCCCCCCCCCCAGTACGTTATGCGCCCCCCAGTTACAGAGCACGTGCCATTACATAGTAAATCACTATGTAAAAATATTGTACGTGCGTCGGGGGGTGGAAATAATATGCGCCCACTAAGCTGGGGGGCACAAACGGAAAAGATCCAAGAGTCGTATACAATTTTTTATTAGAGCGCCTACTTTTTTGGATTTGTTTTGCTTATCAGTCAAAATCAGCATTTTTATGCCGCATGCAACATTAACAAAACTTTTCTGTTTGAAAAAATGACGTGAAAGCTGAAAATAATGCAATGTTTCAGGAAGACAAATAGATAAAGTTTTGCATTTATAAATAACAATTATTTTAACAATTATTATATATATATATATATATATATATATATATATATTTTACATAAATTCTTAGCTCTTGTTATGAGTTTTCACGGATCAGCTTAACCCAACTCAACCATTTCGAGTAAGTAATCAGTCTGAAACTTTACAGTTCTAATTCAATTACTAATTATATTATATGAATACAATTACTTAATTGTTCTTGCAAGCAGTGAAACGGGTGATGGCAAAACTGTTTATTGTCTTTTCGATGCAGAATCAGTTTTGAGAGGGACATTTCTGAAAATAATCACCAATTATCAGAACAGTTTTTCTCTATATCAGTACAGCTGACAATATCTAGTTTTTAGATACTCCAACGTTGGAAAAAGTGCTTAGTGAACGAACTAGTGATTTTTGGCGTAGAGATTCGCTAAAAAGTATTGTCAATACTTTCACCCTGGTCACAAAAACACATCGTGGAATCCAGATGCGTATATGATTAAATCTGATGCAAGTTTGAACAAGTTTCCTTATTTTAACTAGTTTCCATACAAGTTTCTTAATTTTTATATAAGAATGAAAAATATCAAATATTGAAGAATGTCCAACAACTTTTATCTGCTTTTTGAGTAGAGTGATCAATTCTTCTCTTTTGACACTTTGTCTCCTTTTGACGGTTTACCTACTTTTTTCAAATATTTGTTCTATGTTTTCATGTTTCTTTACTCATGAATTTCATATGGTCATTGAAAACTTAATTATCTATTTGAGCATTTGAAATTGGCGCCAATTGTGAAGCTTTCGTCTAATTCATAGAAATGATTTTATAGGGCAACCCGTCGATCAAAAAACCAACCTCTGATGAAACAACCAAAAAAAAGTGAAAAGCCAGAATTTTAAAGAGACAACAGAATGCCAGTGGACAAACGAGAACTCAAAAAGTTTTCCTAACAGAGACTAAGTTAATCAACGACAGCAAAGGAGAAGACAGTCCAATTCGATCGATCACAAAAGCCGACAGTGAAAACTGCAAAACAAAACGAAGACCGAAACATCTGCCTTGACCCAATCGAATAGCTTTGCCACGCTAGGGTCCCGATCATTACAACGAAAAAAATAGAGTCGATGGACGCTATGGCCAGATAATTAGAAGACTACCAGCTGAAGGATGTCGTCACCTATTTGAGGCAAAAAATCAAGAACTTATGAGTTTTCTTCGAACCTATTATTTGTTTATTAAAGGTAAACATGATAAAATAAAATACTTAAACAATAAAAGACATGATTAAAGGTAAATCGACAAAAATAAATGACCGCAAAGTTTTCAGACATTTTGTTTTATCAAATAGCAAGACTAACTTTAGAGGATTTGTCCGCAAGATTGTTCTGTTAATTCAGACATTCCATTGCACTTCGTAATCATTTCATTTGGAAATCATTAACTAGGATCCTCCACTCATAATATCCCACTGTAACCATTACCTCGAATCCTGCCGGGCAACCTAAATATTTAACATTTAACGAAAAAAAAAACGAGAAAAACGAAAATCTTGAAATCATTATTGAACTATCTTATATTAGTATTAATTACGTCATTGATTCTGGGCAATAATAATTCACATGTTTCACTGGTCGATTTTGTTCAAAAACACAGTTCAAATTCTGCTGAGTTAAGGCTGAAAAAAGGTATTCATTATTGCAATTAGTATGCGAGTATAATCTCACTACAAAGTCCGACGGTACCGAAATAAACAAACTTTCAATGAAGGTGGTTGCATCCTACAGACTGTAATTAAAAGGATTTATTATAGTAAGTTTTGTCCACTTTTACAATGTAGTAACAAAGAGAGGAAACTGACTGAGTAAAAATACTGCACTTTTTTAGTACTTTGGCACCGGAGATATAAACACAAGAGTCAGTTATGAACACAAGATGATCTGATAACGTTGGAAATCTCAAATTCGGGTCAGTGATGTCCTTCCGATGTTTCCATCAACGAGCAAGCCTGTTCGGACGGAGGTCCGAACATTATCTTTGGTGACAGAACACCTTTCATGCGGATCGGTTTGCTGTGAAGGAAGTCCAACGCCACATAGTCCATAGTCGCCAGTTATGAACACAAGAGTCCTCTAAAAAACTAAAACTGACCATTTTCTTCATGTTTGTACCAAATCAATACACCTTTAACTGTTAAAATTGTTGTTTCCAGTGCAAATCTTCTGTTCAGAATCAACAGGCTTTTTACTGTGCAGAAATAACTAATATGAAATTGAAGTTCAATCTTAAGATTTCAACCTTAATGTACTGTTATGCTGTACAAAAGTTTGAAAATTTGCGCGAGCAAATTGGAATTTGCAGTTAACCAATCGAAATGAAGTTGTAATGAACTCATAAAGAACTTGACTTTTGAGCAGTCAGAACCATAATTTGAATATAGAACGTGCAAAATGAGTAGACCAAGACAACACACCAAGACAATATGAATTGATAATTAACAACTTTAAGCAGAGTTATAGATGTAGTTGATGACATGGCTTTTGAGCAGTCGGAACCATAAATTGAATATAGAACGTGCAAAATGAGTAGACCAAGACAACACACCAAGACAATATGAATTGATGATTAACAACTTTAAGCAGAGTTAAAGATGTAGTTGATGACAGAAGTAATCTTGAAAGCGCGCCAAAAATCAAATTAAAACATAAGATGGCTATGACTCAGTCAAAGGAGAGAGAGAAGTTGAAAAACCAAAAAATGGTGTAAAAAGCATGCAGATTGAATGTTTGCACTTTTATGGTTTTAATATACAATTAAAAATATTTTTGGTAAAAGTTGAAATTTTCGAATTTGATAAAGTTCTTGTTTCATGTCTCGGAAGCATGCATCCGACGAAACACATAAAGACATCTACACTACGGATCTATATTAAGGTATATCATGCAAGAAAATAAGTCCTGGAGTCAACAAGACTATTAGAAAACATCAGTTGAAACTGCATCGAAAGCTGAGTTTTTTCAAATGACTTTGACCTCTATATAAAGGACTTTACCAGGTGTCCATGTGTTGACAAAAATGACTGAGAAGCACAAGAGACCTCATTGTTGATGGAGTGTTCCGGTATGAAATTTTTGTGCAAACAATTGACAGATAACATCAGTTTTTTAAGTTTTTCATTTTTTTGATCAAATGGATTAAGCTGCTATACTTTTCTCGAAGAATATTGAACAAAATTATACGTAGTTTACTTCAACAGCTCTCTAACAGGTTCCCATTACAAAAAAAATCTGTTTAGTAAAGGTAAAAATGCCTCCTTCATGTTAAACAATTGCATATTTTCGCTTTAGGGATTAAGAGGTATTAACTAAAATAACAAAACAAGTCCAACAAAAACCATGTTGCAGTAACTTATTTAACCTGGAGCTTTCAAAATCATTGATAGCGGGGACCATTATCCGTTGAATGAGCGTATGCCCGTTCATTTGAGATCAATTTTTCTTTGCTTTCGGATCGTTACAAAAAAATATTTTATTATTTTTGGAAAAATTGTTGAAAAAAAGACCTGTTTTTGATAAGAAGGTGGTACCTGTTACAACGATCAATAGCACACTATTCATTGATATCATCGCTAGGTCACTCTAGTTTTCGTTGGGTATGAACTCGGCTGATATAGAGCAAAAAAAATTTTTTGAGTTCGAGAGAAAACGGTCAAAAAAATTATGCAAAAAAAACAAAGTTGAAGGTTTTGAACTTTTGTTTAGTGAAAACAGTAAATGAACAAACACTAAAACAATCCCACTAGAATATCAGTGCTGGCAAAAGCGCCTTGCTTTACCACCAAAAACACCAGAACGACACTTTCAGTTGTTAATCTCTTTTTCTCGAATTTTGGATTCGCCCTTAATATTCGAAATTTTTTTGCAACACTTTCCTCCAAACAATAGCTTTTCACTGAAAACCTAATTGGAGCAAAAGTCTTCTTTGGATTCCTGATTATTTTTTGTTCTTCTACTTAATAATTAACATTTATCATATGCGTGAAATAATTTTTTTTTTTGAAATATTTCAAAAAATTTCTTTTTTTGAAGAAATAATTTTTGAACAAACCTTAAAACATTAATGGACAACTCTGATAACTAGAGAGCGATAAAAATTTGCTTGTGGGTTTAATGAACTTGTTCAAAAAAATCAATTTCAACAAAGTGCGTTTATTTGTGTTCATATGGGACATGATTGAACTTGTTCAATTCCTTATGAAAAGGTTGAAGACTTATATTGTGAATGAAGTCTATATCACAAATTGTACAAAACCAATCTACAAAATTGAACGAATGTCAGATACACAACTGTTGAGCAATCTAAAGCATGCATATATTTATAAGTTTTAGTTTTAAAAAACAAAGATGTCATCGGGTTGTTTTCTGCTCTTCGTTTTTTAGGAGCCGCACAAACTTGTGGTCTCTCACCGCTTTCCGGCGTTTCAAATAAGGCTGAATTCGATTGCTGTGGTTTTAGAAAGCTTGTTCCGGATATAATGTTCAAGTCGAATCTTGGTTTCCGTTGCAAAATTTCCGTTGATAACTTTCACTGATTTCCGCAAACAGGGATGGGCTAAGAGTCGGTGTAACTGTAGGACTAGGGTCCACTGCAGCAGACTTGAGTCCACTGCGCAGATCTGAGTCCCCACTTATCTGCTAATTCGTGGCATGCCCGATAAACCCCGAGTTGATTTTCACAAAGTGGAACACACCCACAATCGTAGCGATAGAATATACTCCGCACTTCGTCTGTCAAGGTGTCAACATCATGTTTTCGAAAGCAGTTGTAGTTTTGGGAGGCATGATTCAACCCGAAGTATTAATGCTGCTCTCCGAAGGCTCCGTTTTGTTAGGCAGAGCTGCAATTGCATTGATAAAGAGTTTGGGAATAAGAGAATGCTGGAATCCAGACATCGCCAACTTATTTCTGTTGAATCAAGACGACAAAGTTTTTGTACAATGTCTGATAAACAAGAGTTCGTTCTTGAGCAGTTGCAGACTAAGAAAGAATTTTAACAGACATTTTAATAATCAAAATATAACGGAACACTAGTTTCAAGTGGAGATTGAAATTACAACTCTTGAGCAAGAGGAACCAAAAGGTTTCAAGAAGAGATTGAAATACAAACTGTTTAGCAAGAAGAACCAAAGGAAATGAACGCAATAGCTTTAGTGGTGAAATACGAAAAGTTTTTAACAAACCGCTTATCTAGGATCAAATTTGTTTTTAATTTCTACTTTAAGAAGATAACGGACCGCCATCCAAGTTAACTTTGCATTGGTCTCAATTGTATTTCCTATCTATGTTAACATCTGTTTTGAAATTTCCGTAACAAATACTGCACTTTCCCACTAAATTCAACGTTTGCTCTTATTGACGTCAAAATACACACCTAGGATCACGTCTGTTTTTAATTTTCAGGTTTTGTGTAATAACGGATCACCGACCAAGTTAACTTATGAATTGCCTTGGTCTCAAATGCGTTTCGTATCAATAATAATATCTTTTTTAAAATTTTCAGTAGGTAATTACTGCTCGTTCATTCATATGAAATTCAGCCTGTGGTTTTATTAACGTAAAAATTCACAACTAGGGTCACATCTGTTTTCAATTTTCAGGTTTTGTGTTATAAAGGTCCAGCAACCATTTTGTCACATTTGAGTAGGGAAACCTTATCTAAGGTCAAATCTGCATTTAATTATACAATCTAAAAGGAATGCAAGAGACAAAGTCAAGTACGCCGAAGGTATTCACATGTCAGCTGAATTTAATTAGACAAAATGACTACACTGGTTTAATCCCAACTTGCCGCCGACATTAGTTTGAATATTTAAACATTAGAATACTTGAAAGTGATAAAAACAAGTTGCACACTATGCCTTTCACTTCCACTAAAAAATTTGGAGATGGCTATTTTGATATTTTCAAAGCGTTTAATAAGGGCAACGCTGAAAACTTATGAAAGCACAGGAACGTATGTATTTCAGAAACTGATTAAAAAGGCAGCAGATGAATACAAGTCTGATGAGAGAATTTTTTTAACTCTGCAAGATTTTGGGAGCTTCGTCAAAACGGCAGAGAAAATTTTTAAATCAGTAGTTCAAGAAAAGTCAGCAAAGACAGTTCAACAAAACCACCACCAAATAAAAGTCCTAAACTTTAACACCAGAGCAAGGATGGTGGAAGCAATGTATGAACGTTCTCCAAGTAAATTCAAACAATTTCAGAAACAATTTAGATTCCCAAAATGTTGATCAAAAGCCGACAGACATTACGAGTTTGAATAATTTTGCAGTTTGTCCTCATTTTGAGTTTGAGTTTAGCCAAATAGCAACTAACCATTTTCTTCTTTTGATTGATAGTTCAACTGATATTGGGTCTACAAAGCAAAACAAATCATTTGCTTTCCCCTCTCTTGTCACAACTTTAAACACCTATTTTCAAATTCTTCAAAACTGGAAAAGAATGGAGACGTATTTACAAAATTGACGTCAGCCGTTGACTTCAATGACAAAACAGGAGACAAAATTGACCCAGCAGCGGTTCACAAGCGTCTTCCAATTTCCCTCTCAAACACAAAAAAGATTTTGACGACGAAAAAACGACGTTAACAAAAACTACCACAATCGCACAGAAAACAAGCCACAATTCTCAACAGCAGGCGGCCATGAGCAAACTCAAACTGACCAAAGTTGTACAGAAACTTTAGAACGAGTTGAAAACAATTTAAGTGGTCCTCATTAAAGTTATGGACATATTTGTGAGGTGTTCTGGAAAATTATATATGAATTCTGAGTTACTCTTTGTTCTTCTTGTATTTGATGAAAAAAATAAGTTTTGAAAAAATATGTTTTGTTCAACAGATATTAAAACATATGGAGTGCAAAGCGAAGCAATTGAAAATCAATAATTTTTACAATTTGTCCTTCACTAAACATAAAATGCGCAATATGAATACAAAAAAGTCCACACAGTTCTGAGATTTGACTATGATTTGGTTGATTTTCGAAAAATTGACATATTTGCGCATCAGTGTCAGAGATTTGGTAATATAAAACTCTATAGGCAATAATCGATTGTCCCAGGGGGTCTGCAAAAACAATTTTTCTGTTTCGATTACATAGAAGAAGCCAGTGTATACCAGGGTTGCTCGAGGGCGAAGCATTTACGATGAGAAAATTATTTCTGCGGACTTTTTGCGGAAAGTTGTTCGCAGCGAATACACCACCAATTTATTTTTCAGTTTTCTACATTTTTGAATGAGATCTTTGATGTCATCTTCATCCATTATTTGGTTAAAATGTGATTTTTTGAAACCCCAATGCGCAGAATTCACAAAAATGGTGCTAGCTTTTTCGCCAATAATGACTATTTCAATATCGTTGGCCAAGGCAGCCAAAAATTTCAACTCGATCAAAATTAAACAATTTGTTAGCTCGCGATTAACAAAATTGTGAGAAGTTTCTTGACAACTGGTCAAAAACCATAATAAAATGGTCTGGGTAGTCTGTCTAACTTATACCATGACCATTGTCAATATAGGCTAAGTCTGATATTGTATTGAAGTAAAGACGCTTATCATCAATTATTGATATTGAACTCTCTGCGACTGGCCTGCCATTTCGATAGATATAAATGTGTTTCAAACCGAATTTCTGGGAATGAAATGAATTCTGTCTATTGTTACCAAGAAAAGCTTCCTTTTTGTTCAGACACAAAGCCAATCTTCGGATTGGTTCCCTGACCATGTGTCTTCTTGTTTTCAGCTGTGAAGATCAGTATTAGCCAAAAATGTTTTGTTAGGGTTCCAAGGTACGGATAAAAAGCCGGGCTAGTAAGCAATGCTTTTTCAATGGCCGACAAATCGTCATTGTTCAAAGTCATCTTGCGCACATACACCTTTTCTTCGACAATTTTCACTTTATAATACTTAGCAGCATCCTCTGACATAATAACAAAGTAATCATTTGATCATCGAATAGCAAGCCGAATAGTTACACCACTCATTAGATGCCTGTCATATGTGAAAAAGTCGACTGCAACCTTGCCGTAAAACGTGCATTCATTTAACTGTCTGACTAAAGTTTTTCTTCTATTTACTTCAGTAGTTGAAAGAAAATCGATGTGTTGGTTCCAGTTCGCACACACAACCAAGACAAAGACAATGACAAAACAGGAGACAAAATTTACCCAGCAGCGGTTCACAAGCGTCTTTCAATTTCCCTCTCAAACACAAAAAAGATGTTGAAGACGAAAAAACGACGCTAACAAAAACTACCACAATTGCACAGAAAACAATCCACAATTCTCAACAGCAGGCAGCCATGAGCAAACTCAAACCGACCAAGTTTGTACAGAAACTTTAGAACGAGTTGAAAACAATTTAAGTGGTCCTCATTAAAGTTATGGACATATTTATGAGGTGTTCTGGAAAATTAGATATGAATTCTGAGTTACTCTTTGTTCTTCTTGTATTTGAAGAAAAAATTAAATTTTGAAAAAATATATTTTGTTCAACAGATATTAAAACATACGGAGTGCAAAGCGAAGCAATTGAAAATCAATAATTTTTACAATTTGTCTTTCACTAAATATAATATGCGCAATATAAATACAAAAAAGTCCGCACAGTTCTGAGATTTGACTCTGATTTGGTTGATGATCGAGAAAATGACATATTTGCGCATCAGTGTCAGAGATTTGGTAATATAAAACTCTATAGGCAATAATCGATTGTCCAAAGGTGTCTGCAAAAATAATTTTTTTGTTTCGATTACATGGAAGAAGCCAGTGTGTACCAGGGCTGCTCGAGGGCGAAGCATTTACGATGAGAAAACTATTTCTGTGGACTTTTTGCGGAAAGTTAATCGCAGCGAATACACCACCATTTTAGTTTTTCAGTTTTCTACAATTTTGAATGAGATCTTTGATGTCATCTTCATCCATTATTTGGTTAAAATGTGATTTCTTGAAACCCCGATGCGCAGAATTCACAAAAATGGTGCTAGTTTTTTCGCCAATAATGAATATTTCTATATCGTTGGGCAAGGCAGCCAAAAATTTCAGCTCGATCAAAATTAAACAATTTGTTAGCTCGCGATTAACAACATTTTGAGAAGCTTTTTGACTTCTGGTCAAAAACCATAATAAATTGGTTTGGGTAGTCTGTCCAACTTTTACCATGACCATTGTCAATATAGGCTAAGTCTGATATTGTATTGAAGTAAAGACGCTTATCATCATTTGTTGATATTGGACTATCTGCGAGTGGCATTCCATTTTGATAGATATAAATCTGTTCCAAACCGAATTTCTGGAAATGAAATGAATTCTGTCGATTGTTACCGAGAAAAGCTTCCTTTTTGTTCAGACACAAAGCCAATCTTCGGATTCGTTCCCTGACAAATATGTCTCCTTGTTTTCAGCTTTGAAGATCAGTAGTAACCAAAAATGTTTTATAAAGGTTCCAAGGTACAGATAGAAAGCCGGACTAGTCAGCAATGGTTTTTCAATGGCCAACAAATCGTCATTGTTCAAAATCATCTTGCGCACACACAATTTTGCTTCGACAATTTTCACTTTATAATGCTTATCAGCCTCTGACATAATAACAAAGTAATCAATTGATCATCGAATAGCAAGCCGAATAGTTACACCACTCATTAGATATCTGTCACATGTGAAAAAGTCGGCTGCAAACTTTCCGTAAAAGCTGCATTCATTTGACTGTCTGACTAAAGCTTTTCTTCTATTTACTTCAGTAGTTGAAAAAAAGGCTCCAGGGTTTTCCTCATACGAGTAGCTTTGACAAGCTAACCAAGTGTTTTTTGCGTCTTTGTAGTGTGAAAACTCAGTCTGAATAATACTTTTGTGAGCATAATTTTCATTTGCATTCGGTATTTTAGTCGGTTGGCTGACACCGTGCAGTCAGAGAACAGTGAATGCAGCAAACTATTGTAAAAGTATGGAGCGTCAGTTTTAGTCACATCTTCCGCAAAAGTAACATCATATTTTACATTTACTTTGGACGATTGAACATTTTTACATTTGACTTCCAGGGTTTTTTTTGTAAATCAATAAAATTATTTCTATCGCAAGCGACTTCAAATTCCAACATTCGACCATTGGGGCTATACACCGGGCCCAGTTTTTGACAAACACGTCTATCAAATGTTACTAAGAGGGATGGTTTCTCAAGCAGATCGAGGGAACTGTGAGTTGCCTCAGTTGGTGACAAATTAGTGATCATCTTTCACTTTCGCAAAACAAATCGGATCGACTTTTTTTGGAGCTTTTGATTTTGAAATGAATGAGGTTTTGCGCTTTTTCGTTAACTTATTTGAACGGCTTCAAATTTGTTTCTTTGTTCGTTTTTGAAGTTGCTGTGCTCGTCCTGCTATTTGTTTTTTGATGGCATTCGAGACTGTGTTTTTCAAGGCTTGTTTTGGTGATTTTTTCTTTGAGACCACATCTACAAGCTCGGGAACACCCTGTTTTAAAAGCTCTCTCCTGATACGTTTTGCAGTCGGTAGAATAAAGCTTCGATTCAATGGAAAAGCAACGCATCCAATTCTCTCAGCTAAAGCTCCGAATCCACTTCCTCTTTGTCTATAGTGTCCGGACAAATGCGGCAATGATGTTACCTGATTGGGCTAAAAGGAATACATGCTAGTCAGAAAACTTTTTGAATTGTAAAGTTGAAATAACTTTACCTGTTCCCAAAAAAGGAACCATTCGTTTTGTCTCAGTGCGAAGCTCAATTGAAATTGATTGTATAGTGTTTGATAACAGTTTTTTATAGTCTAAATTTGAAAAAAAAATCGATGTGTTGGTTCCAGTTCGCACACACAACCGTTTTTCATACGTTTTTTTTGAATTAATGGCAGGCAGTAACGGAGACTTTGCGTCACCCACATACTGATACTGAATAATATTTTTGTAAATGAATGTTAGATGCTTTCCCGCGCATAGATCAGCAGAAAGTTCTCCAAAGTATGCTTTCGTCTCATCACTATTCATTTTTATATATGATGTAACTGTACCCATTTTGTAACCAATGTGTACACCGCGTCCATCTAAAATTCCCGTAAAGCCCACAATGCTGGGTATTTGTTCACTAGGAAACGTGATTCATTCATATTAACGAAAAATAATTTTAATTTTTCCAGTAGTATTGATTTCTCGAAAAGAAAAATTGGGTAATCCAACTGTTCGCTTGATTGCACCGAGAAGTTGATTAACCTTGTCAAAATTGCTATAGTCATGAAAGACAGTTTTTCTCCATTGTAAGGCCGAAAAATGACATTAGCATCAGACAAATTTGTTTGCGAATCTTCGTATCCTTTAAGACTGTATGCTATTAAATCTCCATTCAAGATGTGCTCAATTTTCGTAGGGAAAAATATTTCACTAAGAGTCGCCCTCCAGTCACCAGAGAGTTTAATTTCATCATTGAAAAAATTTCGAAAAGAAGCCTGAGTGTTTGATCCAAATATTAGCATAGAAGCTGATGAAATAACATGCACAGTGTCAAAACGATTTACACTCATTTTCGTCTTTCCGTTCACGAACAAGCTGCAATTCTGATTTGTTAAAATTTTCATTCTTTTTGTTCTTTGTTTGAATCAATGAGAGAATATGATGGCGGAAATAATGTCGAAAAAATTGTTGCTCAGTAAACAATTGTTTGCAGCCCTTTCTGAAAGCTTCGTCTTTGTTGACAATTCTGAAAAAAAATTTCCAACAAAGTAGCGAAGTTTTTGAGAAACAGTTGTTTCAGCGCTCAAGGACACAAGCCGCGGTACCTCTTTTTTGTAACTTTGTTTGGTGCAAGCTTAGTTATCCGGTTAACACGTGAAGTTACTGTTTTCACAAAGTCGTCTAATTTGTCAAAGTAGAAATAAGTCCATTTTTCTTCAAGGTACCTGTGGATGATATTTTTAGTGGTCAAATTTTTGTAATTGTTTTGAGCTTCCAAACGATGCAGGACCTCTTGAGTACAGTTGTTCTAAAGTTCTTCTCTCAGAAGACGGAACGAGACCAATTTTTCTGATTGGCCTTTTTTTGATTTGTCGTTACCTTTTTTTCTTTTTCTGTTTTGGTTCGTTTTGAAGTAGCACATCTTGTTTGCGGACTTTGTTGCGTTGGGAACAATTCCTGTTCGCTCTCATAACTCTGCAATATTTGCTTGGCGTAAGTTTTGGAGACAAGATCAGGTTTAAGTCGAAGAACTAACAAGATTCCTGAATATGCCTCTTGATCAATTTTTTTGGTTGGTTGTTGCAAATTATACAAAAAAGATGAAACTTTTACATCCGTGGGTTTATTGTTAATTTAAATTAGTTGGCTCTCTTCCCTAATAGTGATTTGGTTTGTTTGGAGAATGAAATCAAGTACTGTCTCTTAACGTTTGACTTTGTGACCGTCTTTTAATTTCACGTTTTTCCTTTTCAACTCAAATGATTCAACTGTTGGTTTTTTGTAACAGTTAGATCCATTTCACTGTCATCGCTAGAAGCCTCTATTTTTTTTCCTCGTCAGAAATTGTTGGATTTGTTTGGACCACTCTATCTGCTTTATCTACATTATTCGTTGAATCTGTTTGGATCACTCTATCTGTTTTTCTTACATCCTTTTCATTAATTAGCTTGTTTCATTGCATAAGTAATAACTGAATAGTTTTGTTTTTATAATGTGGGTTTTCAACAGTTTCGCTACTTTGGGGTTGCTGCTATATGAACATTCGTTTTGAATTAAAAATAACTCTTCTGTATGCATTATTCTTTCATCAAATAGAATTAACAAGAAAAACCAACAGTTTTAAACAGTTCTGATTCTATGCCAAGAATTATTTTCTTTTCCTTCAAACATGTTTGTTTGGATAAAATTTTTTGAATAAATTTCTCGTGAGTTTTGATTAGTTTTTTATTAATACCAACATTAACATTTTTTACATTGAGAAAACACTCGCAGAGAATTGAATAATGTTTTTGAGGCTGTCTTTTTCATTTTTTAAGATTATGTCGCTTGTGAGAAGCATTTGCCGCAGCATACACAGTACTCTCTGTTTCATTTGTTAGATTTGTTTTTACGGCTTTTGCTGCCATTAAGTAGAAAATTGATGGTCCTGGTAGCATAATGTACAGGCAGTATCGTAAAACATCCGACGTCTGTAGGTCTAAATCAAATCATAAGTGATCAAAAGGGTGTTTGATAGCTAGCTCGTAACATTCTTTAAGAAATTTTGTGTTAATGAGCTGTCGACCAATTAACCCAATTTGCTGGACATCACGTGGCGATTTGAATAAAATGATGTGTGTTGTATTCAAGTCGACTGTTCTCGACCGCTTGCTTTGTTGGAATAAATTGTAATTAACGTAAAAAACACTTATTTTTTAGACGACCTGCATTCGCAAGTTTTGAAAATTTTCTATCGTTAAAAATATCTTCACATGAATCATCAAAAACAAGAAGAGAGTCTTCTAACTCCGAGACAGCTTCGCAGCTCGTAAATTTTTCATACTGTATATTCAATTTTCTCTCTAATGGCTCAAACTTTGGATGTTCATGCTGATAAAAATTTAAAAAGATGATTAAATGATTCAATTTTAGGTGAAAAAGTGTTATGTAGTCCCATTTTGAAAATCAGTTCAGTTTTGCCACAGCAAGATGGAACATACAAGTGCGTAGCCAACTGTATAAGAGAGGAGAGAAAACCAAAATGTTGACTCCTCGCAATCCAATTGAACAAACACCAACTTTATAAGAGATACTTCAATAAGAAAAACCATAATGAAAATTTGAGTAAAATATACAACTGGTACTCTTGAATTGCAAAATCACCAAGATCTCCTTCCCTGTTGATTTTCATCAAAAACTAAATCCTTTATGCCACCTCCCGAATCTAATTGATCTGCAGTTGAACTGATGGAGAAGAGTGTTTTCAGAAAAAAACTCAATCAAAGTAAACATATTTATAAATCAAAATGAATCTTAGTTTTGTTAGTCTACTATAAAAATATCACACATAATGATAGTTTTGTCCTAATTTTTGTAAGCAACTGTGTATCTTGCTTTCAAGTAATACTCCATCACGTAATACGTAACTGAATCCACACATCCTTGTTCTACGAGCTGCTTTAATTTTTAAGGTAGATTTTCATCGTTCAGAGGCACTTGCACTTAAACTGACCGCTTGGGCAAAGGTAAACCGGTTAGATTCCTTCTCTGCAATTTTTCTCTCATAGAATTGATTCAGTTGAAAATATTCTATGAGTGAAATATACTTTTTGAAGGATTCTATTTCGGCTCCAGTGCAAACAACTTGCTGTTTCTTCAATACATTTTGTCCCCGACTGTAATTTTTATCCTCCATGACTAATGTAACACTCAATTGACTTTCAGCCGTTAAGCAACAGTAAACGATCAAATTTGGAGACATATTCACTCGGAGTGCAGACGGTGGTGTCTATTCCGAAAGACGGCTGTTCATGGATCAGCCAGTAGTAGCACAATTGGGCCTTCTTCCGCGGCACAATGTTTGTTTTTCTGTCATTTTTGGCAAAGTGTTGAATGGAAGTCACAAATTGGGGTCTCCCAATAGAAAATTAAATTTTCAATTTTGGCGCATAACAAATCCTCAAGGTTTGTTACTTTTCTCTGAAGCAGCTTTGCAACGTATTAGTTTTCTCTACCTTCTTCGCATGAAAATCTGATGGAGGAAATCGAAGCACTACACTCTGAAGAATTTGTTGTAGATAGAAATAAGGGTAATCTCCCTTCTCCCAATCCAAACCATAAAGGTATTTTAAAACCCACTGATAAGATTTTTGTTCACTAAAAGTACCCTTATTATTTGAGTGCGGAGGTGAGAAGAAAATTGTATCCGTGCAGTTATTGCAGGTTATGGCTAGCTCTTTCACAATGAAAACAGATTTTTGTGCTTCGAAAACCTTCAAAGTCAAGAACAACCAGTCTTGCTGTCAACATTCCAATCGATTGAAAAAACGGTTTTTGAAAGTCTTTAAGTATAAACAAAAAACAATACCGGCCCCATGACCCAAATATAAATTTGTTTTTGGACAGGGTAAAACAAATGAATTGCCGGATCACTTTTCACTGTACTCATAATTAAAATCTCAAGCATCGTGAGGTATAGCATGCAAACAAGCAACTGTGTAGCTTGCTCTCATGTAATACTCCATCACGTATTACGTAACTGAATCCACATATCCCTGTTCTACGAGCTGCTTTAATTTTTTAGGTAGATTTTTATCGTTCGGAGGCACTTGCACTGGAACTGACCACTTGGGCATAGGTAAACCGGTTAGATTACTTCTTTGCAATTTCTCTCTTACAGAATTGATTCAGTTGAAAAAATTCTATGAGTGAAATTTACTTTTTGAAGGATTCTATTTCGGCTCCAGTGCAAACAACTTGCTGTTTCTTCAATACAATTTGACCCCGACTGTAATTTTTATCCTCCATGACTAATTTAACACTCAATTGATTTTCAGCCGTTAAGCAACTGTAAACGATCAAATTTGGAGACATATTCATTCGGAGTGCAGACGGTGGTGTCTATTCCGAAAAACGGCTGTTCATGGATCAGCCAGTAGTAGCACAATTGGGCCTTCTTCCGCGGCACAATGTTTGTTTTTCTGTCATTTTGGGCAAAGTGTTGAATGGAAGTCACAAATTGGGGTCTCCCAATAGAAAATTAAATTTTCAATTTTGGCGCATAACAAATCCTCAAGGTTTGTTACTTTTCTCTGAAGCAGCTTTGCAACGTATTAGTTTTCTCTACCTTCTTCGCATGAAAATCTGATGGAGGAAATCGAAGCACTACACTCTGAAGAATTTGTTGTAGATAGAAATAAGGGTAATCTCCCTTCTCCCAATCCAAACCATAAAGGTATTTTAAAACCCACTGATAAGATTTTTGTTCACTAAAAGTACCCTTATTATTTGAGTGCGGAGGTGAGAAGAAAATTGTATCCGTGCAGTTATTGCAGGTTATGGCTAGCTCTTTCACAATGAAAACAGATTTTTGTGCTTCGAAAACCTTCAAAGTCAAGAACAACCAGTCTTGCTGTCAACATTCCAATCGATTGAAAAAACGGTTTTTGAAAGTCTTTAAGTATAAACAAAAAACAATACCGGCCCCATGACCCAAATATAAATTTGTTTTTGGACAGGGTAAAACAAATGAATTGCCGGATCACTTTTCACTGTACTCATAATTAAAATCTCAAGCATCGTGAGGTATAGCATGCAAACAAGCAACTGTGTAGCTTGCTCTCATGTAATACTCCATCACGTATTACGTAACTGAATCCACATATCCCTGTTCTACGAGCTGCTTTAATTTTTTAGGTAGATTTTTATCGTTCGGAGGCACTTGCACTGAAACTGACCACTTGGGCATAGGTAAACCGGTTAGATTCCTTCTTTGCAATTTCTCTCTTACAGAATTGATTCAGTTGAAAAAATTCTATGAGTGAAATTTACTTTTTGAAGGATTCTATTTCGGCTCCAGTGCAAACAACTTGCTGTTTCTTCAATACAATTTGACCCCGACTGTAATTTTTATCCTCCATGACTAATTTAACACTCAATTGATTTTCAGCCGTTAAGCAACTGTAAACGATCAAATTTGGAGACATATTCATTCGGAGTGCAGACGGTGGTGTCTATTCCGAAAAACGGCTGTTCATGGATCAGCCAGTAGTAGCACAATTGGGCCTTCTTCCGCGGCACAATGTTTGTTTTTCTGTCATTTTGGGCAAAGTGTTGAATGGAAGTCACAAATTGGGGTCTCCCAATAGAAAATTAAATTTTCAATTTTGGCGCATAACAAATCCTCAAGGTTTGTTACTTTTCTCTGAAGCAGCTTTGCAACCTATTAGTTTTCTCTACCTTCTTCGCATGAAAATCTGATAGAGGAAATCGAAGCACTACACTGATAGAGGAAATCGAAGAAATAAGGGTAATCTGCCTTCTCCCAATCCAAACCATAAAGGTATTTTAAAACCCACTGATAAGATTTTTGTTCACTAAAAGTACGCTAATTATTTGGTGCGGAGGTGAGAAGAAAATTGTATCCGTGCAGTTATTGCAGGTTATGGCTGGCTCTTTCACAATGAAACCAGATTTTTTGCTTCGAAAACCTTCAAAGTCAAGAACAACCACTCTTGCAGTCAACATTCCAATCGATTGAAAAAACGGTTTTTGAAAGTCTTTAAGTAAAAACAAAAAACAATAACGGCCCGATGACCCAAATATTCATTTGTTTTTGGACAGGGTAAAACGAATGAATTGCAGGATCACTTTTCACGGTACTCATAATTAAAACCTCAAGCATCGTGAAGTATAGCATGCAAACGCAAAATTTTAAAAATTTTCGGAATAAACGTCTAACGAAGAAATGTCAATCCCAATCAATCCACAATACGGTCTCGATTTCAAAGCAACTTCCTAATGGAGGTCATGATCTTAATAAAAACAAGTTGCAAAAAAGTTAAAAAAAAAACTTTCAGCGTACTGTAATATTTTTTTTCACCTTCTTGTATATATCATGAAGCCTATCCAAATCCACCGGAGCAATTGTTGCCATTTCGCACTATTTCAGAAATGGTTTTTTCTAGACAGTAGCCCAATCTCGTAATCCCTTTGTCAAGTCTTAGTAATAATTCCCTCAAGGGAGGGGGAAATGATTTGGATCATAATTCGGAGGGGAGCAGGTTACATGTAAAAGGTACGGCTGTCCCTGCATGTGAAAGGTTGGGTTGTCTTATCCCATGCAAAAGGTTGGGTTGTCATAGCGCATGTAAAGGGTTGGGTTGTCCATGCCAATGCAAATGGTTGGGTCGTCCTCAGGACAACCCTATCTCATACATGGGATGACAACCCCCATCTTCCATGGTGTAAATGTTACTGCTAACGTCAGCAAATTTAATTTTCAATTAGTCGATAAATTTCTCTACATTTTTTTATCACGAACAATAATGACTCAAAAAATTCATTTGAAAGCTTTTATTTTTAAAATATTTGTTCGAACCTCCACTTTAGTGGGGAGGGAGGAACTATATACTCAAATGGGGTTTTTTGTTCAGAACTATATACTCAAATGGGGTTTTTTGTTATGGCCGAGCGATTTATTCATCGTTGAGAGTTGTGAGTGGTATCATTAAAAAGCACGTACATCCTAGAATGTGGGATTAGAAATATTTTTTAAAATTCCGTTTTTACAGAGAGTTATCGAGGTTTAAAGTTTTGTGAATATTCGACGGTTTTAATTTTCATTTTCAGTAACTTTTGCTAAAATTGGGCACAATTTTACTAATATTATTTGAAATACGTTAAAATTCTTAACAGTAGAGTGTCAATGTTACTGTTTTATACAGACAACCGTTGCTGAATTGTTTGATTTGAGTTTCTTTGGCAAAAAATTTTCATAAAAATTCAGACATTTTTCATCAAAAAATGGACGAAATATGCTTCTTTGGTCCATTTTGTTTAAGTTTGGCGAAAGTGGAGACCTAGAAACTGCTGACACAATCTCTTTAAACTCCAAAAGAGAACTAGTTGTCCAAGAGAAGTTTAAATCGATAATTATAAAAAATGCACCATTTTCTAAAATATTTGAAGTACTTCAGTCACCAATTGGTCTAATTCCGAAACCTTTGGACCACTTGGGCAATTTTTTGGGCGCGCGGAAAAATCAGGGATAGGTTTGAGATGATCATGGATTCTCACATTCAGAAAATTTTTATTTTCTATTTTGTGCTGTATTTTTTCAAAATAATTTGCTTTTGTTTTTTTTAATGTTATTTATTGACAAAATTTTTTATTCACAGCTCCTTTTATTTCAAATTGAGGCCGAAGGTAGAATTAAATTTGTTTCAGTAGAGTTTTAGTAAGAGTTTTAGTAAAGAAAAGTTTTAGTAAACGTTAACTGAGTTCTTGTGTTTTTCCTTCAATTGTTATTCATTTTGCAACCTGATTTCTAATTCTTCCAAAAGGTGTTGGTGAACCTGTGCCATGCATTTGGTTGATACCTAATGTCTCTCAAGTCACTTAATTTATTTGTTTTAAGGAAAATTCATTGATTTTCTGAACTTGTCAGTTTTTTTTGTTATTTCTGTCAACTTCTAGCATTTTCTCAGTAAATACAGGTCAAACATTCTTTCCTCTAGAACACAAAATAATTTTTTGGCGGAATATTTTACAGGAACGATTTCTTGGCTTTGGTACTACGAGTTTTCATACAATATTTTCAGATTTTTGTGCAATATTGACCACTGTTGTTTTTGTTTCTTTGGCCAATTGTCACATTACTTAACAATCTAACTAAAAACAGTTTCACAAAATTCTTAACTGAAAACATTTTTTGTTTGTTTAACATATGATTTCAAGGGCTGCGACACCGTTCTCGTGCAGAATATGGTAAATTTTTTGTTTTTGCCATAAATTTGTAGTTAATTTTTCTTGTCGTATTTTACAAGGTTGTATCATTTATGCAACTTAGCTTTTTTATTGAGAGATCTCTTTAACTTTTTGTCAAAGCAAACAATGATTTTTACTGGTTAAACGTTTTGACTGATGTGTTAAACAATTTGTGTCGAAAAATTTTGTTAAATTTAAATACTTTTCAAATTTTGTATTTTTTTTTGCTGTCAATTTGAAGTAGTCGTGTTGCAAAAAGACTTCATGATTTTCAAAGGAGACCCAAAGGAAGATTTAATTTTCTCGCTGTAAATATTTTATAAATTTAATGGCTTCAACACTGTAGTTTTGTAAAAAGTTGTTTGTGAAATTTTTTTCAGCTTGTATTTAATGTTATTTTATAGTCTAATGACTCATTCTCACTAAAAACAGGCGCAAAACGTTTTCGAAAATGTTGCAAATTAACTCTCTATTTTCATAGTTGAAATCTTATGTTGGCTATGAATTTTGAAATGAAGTTTTTTTTAAAAAAAGACTATGGATTTCGGCGATTGGCCAATCTTAATTCTGTTTGCTTAGATAAAACCTGTAGCTTAGCATCCCTTTCGACAAATCACATCCCTTAACTATTGAACTACAATATGCTCTTTATAACGGTTTTATTTTCCACAAATGGTCTTTGCTCTTGGTTCAACCAGTTTTCATAATATATTCATATTTTTTTTTATTTTTGACCAATTTTGTAGGTTTTTACTTTCTTTTCGCAGTATCACAATAATGGGTGGTCCTCTGGTCATTTAATAAAAATGCAATCAAAGATTTTTCATGATTTTAGTGAACAGCACAATGTTTAATTGGCTGGGGCATAGTTTTCGTGCAATTTCTTTCGTGCCTTTTTACCGTTCTTTTTGTAGTCGTATGACAAATTCTGGATAAAGAAAAATCTCAATCACTTTCTATGGAGGTATAAAAGAATTTCTCCATGATTTCATTTGATGCAAAATATTTCTAATCAGTTTAACATTAATTAATTTCAAAAAAAGAACGTTTTTAAAACTTTGACCTTTTGTTCATTTCTTTTGGACATGTGACCAAGTCGCATTGAGGAAAAGTCCCATGTTTTTCTCAAAAGAACAAGAGGATATTCTTTTTTAGTATAAGTTTATAAGTTCTATCTGATGGCGTTTTGATTTTGTTATTAATGGTTTTCAAAAGAATAGGCAACGAGTTTTGGTCGTAATTAATATTTGTAATTATTTGTTTTTCATCACCACCTTTTCCGGTAGTCATATTATGGTAGTCACAGTTCTCATCCGAAGACTGCTTAGGTCATTTAGAAGTTAGTTGAACAATATGTTGATATGTTTATTCATATCTTTTCCTCATTTGGTAGACAATCAAGTGAAAAATGTAGATGAGTGGGGTGGGAACTTAAGTTGAGAGCGCACACTACCCAGCCTCCTTGTTTGCCATTATTTTCAAATGTGAATGTTTTTATAACAGGTTTCTGATGGCAGTTTTAGTACAGTAATAGCTTGTTTCTACTTAAAATCGATAATTTTAGGACATTGAAACAATTCCATATGAAAGAAAAAAATATTTAAAATAGTTTTTAAAATAATTTTTAATTTAAAATAATTTATTTATTTTTATTTTTATTTTTAATTATTTTTATTTGAAATAATTTCTTTAAAAAATTTTTTTTTAAAATAATTTATTTAAAAGAATTATTTAAAATAATTTTTATAAAATTTTGAGAAAGCTTCTTTTATTTGAATATACTCAGAAAATATGCTAGGGTTTAATTTGCAGCCCAATGTTTGTTCGCTGTTTGCTCTTCTTCATCCTAAGTCGAGAAACTTCTAACGCATCTTAGTAATGTAAAAAAGATTCTACTCCGAATAAAAAATTTTCAAAACAAAAGAAAATGGCAATTTCTCATTTTGTGCCCTCATCTTTACATGCATAAATATACTATATTGACACACCACGCAAGCATTGACGGATAACTTACAATGTCAATAAAAGCATTAGAGGTAACTAAGCGTAATTATTGTTGCCCTTCTCTTAGCTCTCTGACAATCCAAAGAATTGACCATCAGAAACTAAATTGAAATTGTGATTTCAGATCAAATCTATTCAGGATAAATTGACAACCGTTTTTATTACTACTTTAAATACGAAACGAGAAATTGATAAGTTTTTGCGTTTTGCATAAAACTTCTGTTTTCACGTTTTTATTCTCTTCGTTTTTGTGGCGAGCACTATAAAAAAACATAAGAAGCTATAGATTTTAGTAAAATTGACATAGTTAAATCAATTAAATTTTTTTCATTTTCTCCCGATTGCCCACTTTTGTTGTTTTCATTGTCAAGAAAAGCTCATTTAAAAGAGTTTCAATTCAAAGCTTTCGTTTTTAAACTTTGAGATGGATTGTTTTTAAACAGATTTTCTGAATCTTAGTATCCTTCATATTGTTGATGTTATTTTATGTCAACTTGACCAAAACGCTTCGATTTTCACGCATTTCACTTCCTGATTTTATCACACTCATACCGTTAAAAATTCTCCGCCAATACTCTTTGAGTTTGAATTTAGTGCAAGCCATTTGATGAACGAGATTTCAGGTTTAACTGAACAATTAACGGTTTTTGCTCTGTTGCTCGCTTAGTTCATTTTTCCCTCATCGTTTATGTTGAAAATTTCTGTGCCGCGCACATAATTTCAAGACTTTGCTCAACAACTCAAGCTTGATTCATTTTTGCTTGTTCGTGCAATCAGTTTTAGAGTAATGTCTCAAAATCTAAATATGCTCACAGATGGCCGCTGCAAAATCACGAACCCATCAAAGGAATGAACAAAATTGGTATTAAGTTCGAATACTCTTC